>NC_066633.1:22940315-23077815 GCF_025201925.1 Gopherus flavomarginatus
TCCGAAACATCCGCTCGATGGGCAGCGGCAGCAGAAACAGCTCAGAGAAGCATGTTAGGAAGCATTAGGAGAAGGATAGAGAATAAAGGAGAAATGAACAGAACGCCACTATATCAACCCCATAAGTGGGTTCCCAAAAGAAGATGAGTTCATGGAGGATCGGTCCCTCAATGGCTGTTAGTGAAGAAGGTCAGGGGCGGGACCCCATACTCTGTGGGTCCCAAAACCTCTAGCTGCCAGAAGATGGGGGAGGGGGCAACTCAGTCAAAACTGCCCTCTTCTCTTTGTCCCCTCGTGGGTCTCTGGCACTGGACACTGTGAGAAGAGAGGCTCTTGCAGCAGGTGGAGCACTGGTCTGACCCACTTTGTCCCCTCTCTGGAGGGGCCGATGGCAGGGGTAGCCAGGTGGGCTGTTTCTGCCTTCAGGCAGGTGATGTGACGCGCTGTCCTGCAGATGAACTGAAGTGTGCTCTGAGGTGACAGAGAACAGGGAGCTGGCAGGGGTAGGGGTTTTTGTGAAGAACCTTCTTAGTGCAGCCAGCACAGTGTTAGTCTTGTAATCTGGAGGTCCTGAGTTTGATCCTCAGAGAAGGCAGGCTGAGCCTTTTGCCTTGGCCCTTCTGGCTGACCATCCCCTGCAGTCAGATGGAGTGCAGAGGTGCCTGTGCTGCACTTTACCACATGGTGGGCAGGGTGAGTCCCAAACGTTTGAGCAGCAAGTGCCAAGGGCCTATACCTGGCTTCTACCTGATAGTCTAGTGGTCAGGATTCTGTAACCCAGGTTTAATTCCCCATCAGGGAACCTTTACCCCTTTGGCAGCCTAGAGCCCATTTTCATGCACTGCCCAGTCCTTTCAATTTAGTGTATTCTAAAGTCTTCTTTCTCCTTTTCAAGTGTCTCTTTCTTTTCTCCTTCCCCCGGCCTTCCTTTCAAACTCCAATGTCCTCCAGGGCCTGCTCTCAAAGGGCCTTTGACCTGTCCTCTGGCCGCTCCTGGCACTGCCAGCTGTCTCACTCATGGCCCTGTAAGGTGGCAGAGAAGAGGGAGCTGGCAGTGGCAGGAGCTTTTGCAAGGCACCTTCTTGGCATATCCGGCAGCATATCAGTCTCATAATCAGATGATTCCAAGTTCAATCCTCAGAGAAGGTGAGCTGAGGTCATGGCTCTGGCCCCAGCTGACTGACTGTCCCCTGTGGTTAGTTGGAGTGCAGAGGTTCATTTATGGTGCTTGGGGGTGGGCATGGCCCACATGGATGAGTAGAAGGTGCCCAAAACATTGCTGGGATTTATCCCAGATGGTCTAGGGGTCAGGTTTTGGTGTTTTCACTACTGGGGCCAGGGGAACCCAGTTTGTTGTCTCCCCTTTTCAAGTGTCTTTGTTGTTTCTCCTTCGTTCTCCTTCCTTCATCGTTCCTTTCAAACTCCATCTTCCAGGGCCTACTTTTGAAGGGCCTTTGACTTGTCCTCTTGCCTCTCTTCATGCTGCCATCTGTCTCACACATGTTCCTAGTTAGTCTCGGACCTGGGCGCAGAGGGAGCCTCTTGCCCCCTCCTCCCTGGTGGTTTAGTGGTCAGGTTTCCGCGCTCTCACTGCCATGGCTGGGTTCTGCAAGATCTGGACCCCAATTTGATTGTGTGTATCACTCTGTAATCCTCCAAACTGCACTTTGCGCAAAGCTTCATGATGCAATGTTAATGGTGATTAAACTTGTCAACTTCCGTCAGTTCAAGTCATCACTGCAACACAGAGAGTTCAAAAGCTTTCTTTCAGCAGTATCTGCCAATTACAATGGCCTGTTGGTTCATAGCACAGGCAGGTACTAAGAAGGCTGTGGGAAATTCAAGTTCATGTGAAGAATATCAACATAACATTCCATGGAAAAAGGCAGAAGAGTTGCATGCATTTTTGAGAGGTTCACAGATATGAGCATCCTGGATTTCTTTGTTGATTTACTAGAACTAGATAAGTTCATGGAGGATAGGAATGGTGTCCCTAGCCTCTGTTTGCCTGAAGTTGGGAATGGGTGACAGGGGATGGATCACTTGATGATTACCTGTTCTGTTCATTCCTTATGAAGTACCTGACATTGACCATTGGTGGAAGACAGGATACTGGGCTAAATGGACCTTTCGTCTGACCCAACACAACCATTCTTTTGTTCTTATGTACTTAAATGATTTCAACTTAAAGCTACAGAGGTAAAATCACGTAGTTGATCTCCACAGCAGTGTCACTTCATTTCAAACCAAACTGAGTCTTTACAAAAGTTATTTGGAAACTGGAGAGATACTGCTTTTCCCAACACTGCTAAGCTGCCAGGACACTGCACATGTGAACCAGATGGCATCATCTCTGAATAGGCTCCTTCAAAACTTCCAGCAGAGATTTCAAGAATTTGCAAGTGTTAACGACATCTTCCTGTTTGTAAGGAACCCATTTGTGGTACCACCAAATGGCACTTGGTGTGATCCAGCAAAAGCATTCGTTCCAGATGATGAAAAAGCAAAACTACAACTGGAGCTTACTGATTTACAATCAGATGGAGTGCTTGAGATGAGACACACTGAAACTACATTTGAAACTTTCTGGACAACCCTTGTGCTGGACTCCACTTATCCACACTTGAGGAAGATGGCATTTAACATTTTGACTATGTTTGGCTTGATTGTGTGTGAGTCAGCATTCTCAATAATGAACAACATTAAATCGCATAATCGCTCCATTCTGACTGATAATCATCTGTGCAGAAGCTGGGAATGGACAACAGGGCTGATCACTTGATTACCTGTTCTGCTCATTCTGTCTGAAGCACCTGGAATTGGCCACTGTCGGTAGACAGGATACTGGGCTAGATGGACCTTGGTCTGACCCAGTATGGCCGTTCTCATGTGCAACTGCCTCTGTCTTGTCTTGACTGAACTCACTCAAAACCTCCAGACCCTTGTCCAGCAAAGGACCTGTCACTTTTCCCACTGATGGCGAGTAGTATAATTATATATTATTCACGCATATTTTATTTTAAATGTGTATTGCTGTATAAAATTACATTTGCAGTAGTAATACTACAGTAATAACAGGCATTTCACAGTAATTATTCATGATTCTTTTGCTTTCTACACGTAAGTGGGTGTGTATTTGTTATTGGAAAGACTTGAATCACAAAAGATAAAGACTTCATGTGTACTGAGTGTTATTTTCTTTCAAACTCTGATAATTATGTTAAATAAACCACAAAAGACTGAAAAGTTTTGAATGTTTATCTATCTATATACAGATATGCCAACAATTGTATTTGACAAAACTCATTCAAAATTAAAACAATTGTCTGAAAGTGTTCTAATGCTAATATTTGCATCTCTTTGACATTTTGTCTAAGTACTTTCTCAAACTCTTAGATGTAATTTATTACATCTTTCTTGGAGCTTATTTTTCGGTTGTACAGTGGTTTGATTTAATTTTCATTTAATGCACTAAAAAGATAAGCAATAGTCCCCAGGTACATTTCACAGCATTGTATGTGCTTGTTGAACAGCGGCACTTGCGGTATGAAAAATGTTTCTTTGGAGTCCAGACCTTGACTATACCTTGGCCAAGAAATTTGGCCTTTGACAACAAATAATTGACTACCCCAGCCTCCTAGAGACAAACCCTGAGTCGCTGAGGTAGGCAGGAGAGAGAACCAGCAGTGGGGTAGAGAGGAGTGAGCCAGGATTCAGGAGAATCCCAGCCCTGGAGTCTGGAAGGGGCTCTGACATGGTAGTGCTGGGTACTGTGTAAACCCCAGGTGACTCAGGAGCCAGCAGAGTCCCAGCCCTCCAGGGCAGGAGGGACCCACTGCTGGGGTGAGGTGAGAGATACCAGAAGCACGAGAGCTCTCTCCTCAAGGTGCAGAAGGATGACACCCTATAAGGGGGCCACAGGAGCCAGCAATCCCCCAGACTCAGTTCTCTTCCAGGTAAGAGAAACAGATTTGGGGCTCCAGGGGTCTCCCAGCTTCTCCCTTGCCTGCATGGACCTCTGCTTCCAGGCCTCCCTCTGGAGCAGACCCTGCTTCCTGCCCCTCTGAGCCCCAGCAGGGCTGCTAGCCTGCGCTCAACAAGGGCCATGTCCACCCTGGTCTGAGGAGAGGACCTTGCTGGGTGTTACATAAATACATGAAAGGACCATGGGCCACACTGACAGGCTGAGGGTGTCTATCCTGGAAGCAGTTACTCTGAAAGGGACTTAGGGGTCATGGTGGATAATCAGCTGAATACGAGCTGCCAGTTCTGGTTAGAGTTGCCAGCTTTCTACTCCCACCAAACTGATGAACTCTCTTGCCCTGCCCTCTACCCGCCCCTATGCTGAGGCTCCGCCCCTTCTCTGAGGCCCCACCCCCACTCACTCCATTCCCCTGCCCCTGTCGCTTGCTTTCTCCTCTTTCACTCACACACTCGTTTTCACCAGGCTGGCTCAGGGGGGTGGGGGCTGGGAAGGGGTGAGGGCTGCAGGAGGGGGCTCCAGGATGAGGCAGTGGGTTGGGATGTGGGAGCGGGTGAGGGCTCCAGCTCGGGGTTTGGGCTCTGGGGTCAAGACGGTTGGGGTGCAGGAGGGGGCTCTGGGATGGAGCCGAGGGGTTGGGAGTATGGGAGGGAGCCCCAGGCTGAGGCAGGGGTGTGGGAGGGGGTATGGGCAGTAGTGTAGCTGGGGGGGGAGCGGGGCATCGCCCGCTACCCCACTGAGCACAAGTGGCGGCTGTGAGGCAGTAGGGACTGTCTGTGTGGGGATGGGAGAGCCGGGGATGACTTTAGGTGAGAGACAGGAGCTGAGCCTGAAACCTGAGCTAGGCGGGGGGAAGGGGTCAGCACCTTTGCCCGGGAAGCTGGACAAAGGAAGGGGTCAGCTGGAGGGAGTTAGTTCAGTTTCAGTTTTGGGCTGGGTGGTTGGAATTCAGGGAATCCCAAGCTGGGGACTAAGCTTCCTGAACCCCAGAAGGACTCGATTGAGGGGTCCTGGTTGTGCCTACAAGCTCTGCTGTAACCTGTGTTCCTGTTGTGCAATAAACCTTCTGCTTTACTGGCTGGCTGAGAGTCACTGTGGGTACCAGGAAGAGGGGTGCAGGGCCGGACTCCCCCACACTCCGTGACAACTGGTGGCAGCGGCGGGAGATACTGCACCCCGTGGACGGCGCTTCCTGCAGTAAGTGACTGGGGAGCAGTAAAACGAAGGGATGATTTTAGGGGTGATTAACCCCTGGGAGTGTGTGCCCAGTGAGAAGGACTTTGCAGTACTAGGGTCCCCCGGGGGATTGCAGCGAGCGGTCCCAGGGGTGGAGGAGTCTGCAGCTCGACCCTGGCAGACAGGTG
Organism: Gopherus flavomarginatus; assembly: GCF_025201925.1. Lineage (NCBI taxonomy): Eukaryota > Metazoa > Chordata > Testudines > Testudinidae > Gopherus > Gopherus flavomarginatus. The sequence continues at coordinate 22,945,662 of NC_066633.1, forward strand.
GTGAGCTCAAGAAGGGCTGGTGCACTAGGGGCCCCCTGGAAACTGTGGGGAGCGGCAAGCACCCCAGCCTGTGAGTGGCCAGCAGGAAGATGTATGCCAGGTGGCGTAAGTGTGACCTGATGGAGCTGTGCAAGCAGAAGGGGCTGCGCAGAGGGAGGCTCACCAAAGACCAGCTGATTGCCCAGCTGGAGGAGGGAGATTGCTCGAACGAACTAATCCCTGTCTCTGAGGGAAGCAGCCTGGCAGATGCAGCGCAGGCAATAGTGTCTGTCCCTGCTGGGAGTGGGCAGCAAGTGGCTGAGGGCTTCCTGAGACCCCCCATTCCTACGCCTGGGGAAGGGCGGGGAGGAGCCCAGCGAATGCCGAGGGCACCGTGACACCCCCGGCCAGGAGGGGATCCTCCCAGCGCAGCTCGTCCCCCCAGCAGGGGATCGTCCTGGCGATGCTCGGCATCCGTGGAGCGGAAGTGACTGGAATGAGAGAGAGAGCTAAAACTGAGAGAATTGAGCGACAGAGGGAACATGAGGAGAGACAAAGACAGCGGGAACTGGAGGAGAAAGAGCGACAGCACCATCATGAGCTGGAACTGGCGAGGCTGAGGAGCTGCGTGCCCCCGGCTGCAGGGAGTGAGGGGGGGCCCAGGACTGTGCAGAGCTTTGATAAGTGCATCCTGGCCCAGCATAAGGAGGGGGAGGACATGGATGACTTCCTGGATGCCTTTGAGACAGCCTGCGAGCTGCACCAGGGAGCTCCGGCAGACAGGCTCTGGGTTCTCAGCCCCTTACTGGACCCCAAAGCCGTGGCATTGTACCGCCAACTGGAAGAGGTGGAGAAAGGGGACTATGAACTATTCAAGCAGGCCCTGCTGCGCGAGTTTGAGCTGACTCCTGAGATGTACCGGGAGAGGTTCCGGAGTCAGTATAAAACCCCTGAGGTCTCATATCTGCAACTAGCCGTCCGCATGGAGGGATACCCCAGCAAGTGGGCAGATGGGGCCCAGACAAAGGGGGACGTGGTTAAACTGCTGGTACTGGAGCAACTGTATGAGCGGTGCCCATCCGACCTGAGGCTGTGGTTGAGGGACCAAAAGCCAGAGAACCTGTGAAATGCAGGGCGGCTGGCTGATGAGTTTGTGAAGAGCCGGACGAGGGGTGGCAGGGAGGAGCCCCAAAGGAACAGGCCCATTGCGATGCAGAGAGAGAGTCATCCTGGGACCTCCCAAAGGGGGAATAGGGAGAACCCCCTCCCAAGGGGAATGCCCAGCATCAGGGACAACCGACTGGTTAGAGAGGACCAACGGGACATGAGCTGCTATCAATGTGGCCAGAGGGGCCACGTATGATCCCAGTGCCCCAGGCTCAAGGACAGACTGAGCAGACCGACCCCACACAGGGTTAACTTGGTAGAGACCCAGCTGGACGAGGGGCAGCGTTCGCAGGAAAGGGGGGCTGGCCGCGTACCTCCTGTGAAGGAGGGAGGAGGGCCCCAGGTCAGCTCCTCCAGGGGACTGGATGCTCCAGACTCCGGGTTTTGGTTTACAGGGTGCGTGCAGGGCTGCCCCTCCGGACAGAGTGCCTCGTTCCCCTGGAGGTAAATGGGAGGAAGGTCACTGGGTACTGGTACACGGGCGCAGAGGTGACGCTGGCCCGGCCCGAGGTGGTGGCCTCAGATCGAATAGTGCCTGACACCTACCTGACCCTGATGGGCATGGGCGGGACCCCATTCAAGGTGCCTGTGGCGAGGGTACACCTGAAGTGGGGGGCCAAGGAGGGCCCTAAGGATGTGGGGGTACACCCACATTTGCCCACGGAGGTGTTAATGAGGGAGACCTGGAGATCTGGCCAAGCAATGCCTGGGATGCCCTGGTCGTGACCCGTAGTCAGAGTCAGCGAAGGGCACTGCGCCCTGACAGCAGAGAAGGTACTTTGCCTAAGGCGCAGGACCCTAACCTGGTGGGGAGGGAACGCCCAGGAACACGGCTCAGAGAGGCTGCGGCCTCAGACCCAGCCAGTGAGAGAGAGCAGGACCCCATCCCTGTCCCAGCTGCTGAGTTCCAGGCCGAGTAACAGAAAGATCCCTCCTTGCGGAAGCCCAGGGACCGGGCTGACCTCAGTGCAGTACAGACCATGAGGAGAGGTTACAAGGAGAGGTTCTTGTGGGAGAAGGGGTTCCTGTACCGAGAATGGGCTCCCCCAGGGGAAGTAAAGTCATGGGGATCAGGAGGAAGCTGGTGGTTCCCCAGAAGTTTTACCACAAGCTACTGTACCTGGCCCATGACATCCCTCTCGCAGGGCACAAAGGGATACGGCGCACCAGGCAAAGGCTGCTAGATAACTTTTACTGGCCTGGGGTCTTTACCCATGTCCGACAGTACTGCCAATCCTGTGACCCCTGCCAGAGAGTGGGGAAGGCCCGGGACAAGGGGAAAGCGGCTTTGAGGCCTTTACCCATCACAGAAGAACCTTTCCAGAAGGTGCCCATGGACATAGTGGGACCTCTCAGCAAGATGACTTGGTTGGGGAAGAAATACATTCTGGTGGTGGTAGATTTCGCCACTTGCTACCCCGAGGCGGTGGCCTTGTCCTCTATCGAAGCAGACACAGTGGCAGATGTGCTGCTGACAATTTTCAGCCGGGTGGGGTTCCCCAGGGAAGTCTTAATGGACCAGGGGTCCAACTTCATGTCGGCGCTGCTCCGGTGCTTGTGGGAGAAATGTGGGGTCCAGCACAACTGGGCCTCAGCGTATCACCCCCAGTCCAACGGGCTGGTGGAAAGGTTCAACGGGACGCTGAAGATGATGCTAAAAACATTTATGAACCAGCACTCGCAGGACTGGGACAAGTACTTACCTCACCTGCTGTTCACGTACAGGCAGGTACCCCAGGAATCTACCAGGTTTTCGCCTTTCAAACTGTTATATGGAAGGCGGGTAAGGGGGCCCCTGGACCTGATGAGAGATGAATGGGAGGAGAAGGCCGCTCCCAAGGGAGAGTCAGTGGTGGAGTATGTCCTGACCTTCCGGGAAAGACTTGCTGAGCTCATGGGCCTGGCCAGGGAGAATCTGGCCCGAGCCCAGAGGAAGCAGAAGGTCTGGTATGACCGCACGGCGCAGGCCCGCGCCTTCGCCACCGGGGATCAGGTGATGGTTCTCATCCCCGTGCGGAAAAACAAACTCCAGGCTGCCTGGGAAGGGCCCTTCAAGGTTGTTAAGCAACTAAATGAGGTAAACTATGTGGTGGAGCTGTCGAACCAGGTGCACCACCGCCTTGTGTACTATGTGAATATGATGAAGCCATACTATAACAGGGGGAATGTGGTGTTGGCCGTGTGTGGACATTGGGAGGGGCAGGGAGATGACCCCTTAGTGGATCTATTCCCTGGGACAAAAGATGGTTCCCCCCTGGAGGCAATTCCCTTCTCTGATCACCTGACCCTGGCCCAGCACGCTGAGATCAGAGGGGTGCTACATCTATACTGACAGCTGTTTTCCAAGCAGCCCAGACGCACTAATTTGACTGTCCACCGGGTGGAGACCGGGTCACATCCTCCTATAAGATGCTCCCCTTTTTGGGTCACTGAAAAAACTGCCCAGGATCTTGAAAGAGAGGTCAGGGACATGCTGGCTTTGGGGGTGATCCAGCCGTCTTCCAGCCCTTGGGCCTCGCCAGTGGTGCTGGTCCCCAAGAAGGATGGGTCAATCCGGTTCTGTGTGGACTATCGAAAGCTCAATGCCATCACCGTATCTGATGCCTACCCCATGCCCAGGCCTGACGAGCTCCTAGACAAGCTGGGAGGCGCTTGGTACCTCACCACTATGGATCTTACAAAGGGCTACTGGCAAGTGCCGCTGAACGCAGATGCCAGGCTGAAATCGGCCTTTATCACCCCTCTGGGGCTCTACGAGTTTCTGACCCTGCTTTCGGCCTCAAGGGAGCGCAGGCCACCTTCCAGCGCCTGGTGGATCAGCTACTGAGGGGGATGGAGAGTTTTGCCGTGGCGTATATTGACGACATCTGCGTCTTTAGCCAGACCTGGGAGGACCACGTGTCCCAGGTTAAACAAGTCCTGGACCGACTCCGGGAGGCTGGGTTAACCGTAAAGGCTGAGCAGGGCAAGGTGGGGATGGCTGAAGTATCTTATCTGGGCCATCGGGTGGGGAGTGGCTGCCTAAAGCTGGAACCAGCCAAGGTGGAGGTGATCAGAGACTAGCCCGCTCCCCAAACCAAAAAGCGGGTCCAGGCCTTTATTGGGATGGCGGGGTACTATCGAAGGTTCGTGCCCCACTTTAGCGCCATAGCCACCCCCATCACTGAGTTGTGCAAGAAGGGGAAGCCAGACAAGGTGGTCTGGACAGAGCAGTGCCAGCAGGCTCTCCGGGCGCTGAAGGAGGCTCTGGTTAGTGGCCCAGTTCTGGCAAACCCAGATTTTGACAAACCCTTTATGGTGTTCACCGACGCCTCAGACACGGGACTGGGGGCGGTGTTAATGCAGGAGGATGAAAAGGCGGAGAGACGCCCCATCGTGTACCTGAGCCAGAACTTGCTACCCTGGGAGCAGAACTACACGGCCATCGAGAAGGAATGCCTGGCCATGGTGTGGGTCCTTAAGAAACTGGAGCCATATCTCTTTGGGTGACACTTCACCGTATACACCGCCCACTCTCCCCTGACCTGGCTGCACCAGATGAAAGGAGCCAATGCCAAGCTCCTGAGGTGGAGCCTGCTCCTGCAGGACTGTGACATGAATGTGGTCCATGTGAAGGGAAGTGCCAACCTGATAGCGGACGCGTTGTCCCGGAGAGGGGGCCCTGAACTTCCCCTTCAAGACTGACCCTGCTCAGTTCAGTCTAGAAGGGGGGAGAGATGTGATGGAGTAGGGACTATCTGTGTGGGGGATGGGAAAGCCGGGGATGACTTTAGGTGAGGGACAGGAGCTGAGCCTGTAACCTGAGCTAGGCGGGGGGAAGGGGTCAGCACCTTTGCCTGGGAAGCTGGACAAAGGAAGGGGTCAACTGGAAGGAGTTAGTTCAGTTTCAGTTTTGGGCTGGGTGGTTGGAATTCAGGGAATCCCAAGCTGGGAGCTAAGCTTCCTGAACCCCCAGAAGGACTTGACTGAGCGGTCCTGGCTGTGCCTACAAGCTCTGCTGTAACCTGCGTTCCTATTGTCCAATAAACCATCTGTTTTACTGGCTGGCTGAGAGTCACTGTGAGTCCCAGGAAGAGGGGTGCAGGGCCTGACTCCCCCATACTCCGTAACAGTACCTTGTCAATTTCTTGGCGCCTTTATAATTTTTATTCACCCGGCGGCGCTCCGGGTCTTTGGTGGCACTTTGGTGGTGGGCCCTTCACTCGCTCCGGGCCTGTCGCTCTTCACTCTCCAAAATGCCGCCAAAGACCCGCGGGGCAAGTGGCAGTCCCGCTGCCAAGGTGCCGCTGAAGTCCCGGAGCACCGCCGGGTGAGTAAAAGCACCACCCCATCAGTAAAAGTGCTGCAGCAGGTGGCGCCTTTTTTTTGATTGCTCCCCGTTTCCTCCACCTGGCTATGCCACTGGGTATGGGCTCTGGGCAGGGGTTGCTGGTTCCGGGGTGGGTCAGAAATCAGGGGTTCAGGGTACTGGAGGAGTCTCCAGGCTGGGGTAGGGGTGTGAGCTCTGGTATGGGGCTGGGGATGAGGGATTTGAGGGGAAGGAGGGGGCTCCAGGCTGGGGCTGAGGGTTCAGAGTGCAGGAGGGGTGTGAGGGCTCCAGCTGTGGATGCAGGCTCTGGGGTGGGGTTGGGGATGAGGAGTTTGGGGTGTGGGAGCGTGCTTCGCGCTGGTATCAAGGTGTTTGGAGGGCGGGAGGGGGATCAGGGCTGGGACAGGGGGCTGGGACATGGGAGGGGGCCAGAGGTGCAGACTCTAGGCAGCGATTACCTCAGGCAGCTCCCAGAAGCAGCAGCATGTCCTCCCTCCGGCTCCTACATGGAGGTGCAGCCAGGCGGCTCTGCGAGCTGCCCTGTCCACAGGTGCCACCCCCGCAGCTCCCATTGGCCATGATTCCCAGCCAACTGAGACCTGCAGAGCTGGTGTTTGGGGGGGGGTAGCGAGCAGCCTTTAACACACTGCTACAATGTTGCTAACTCTCACCCTTTTATCACAAATCTCTTACTCTTCAGTAGTTTTCTTAAAGCCCCAGCATCTGTGACTAGGTAAGAATTTCAGCTTTCCTCACAAAAAAGAAAAAGGTTCCAGCCCTCATGATTTGCAGAGAAAAGCTTCAAAATGTGACCCAAGTGCAATCTACCAATTCAAACCCCCGAAGGCAAAGCAAAGAACCCAGCATTTCTTCTCGTTATTTAAAACCTGTTGTTTTGGGGGATCTGTCCTGTGAGTTTTGAATGCTTGGGGCTGGCAATGCTGCACCTGAGAGAAGAGGCGAGTGTATGAGAACAGAACAGAGGTCACAGAAGGGGCACTCCCCACTGAGCGGGAGAAGAGTAAAAGGGGCGGCTCTTCATTCTAAAGCCATGGCCACCTTGCAGGACATTCTGGGGAAACTGAGACCTCACTCACCCCAATTCCCAACAAACACTGGGGTTTAAGTCAAGGCCTGCCTAGGAACCATAGGCCAAAAGGACTCCAGCTCAGGGTTTTGTGGTGCCTGAGAAAGAAGCTCCCTTGCTTGCCAGGGGAGCACACTCCTCTCCATGGCCTTCCCTCCTCTGTGTTCTCTTTGGGTTGGCCAGTGCCCCAAGGACTGCAGCTGTAGCCAGCCTATGGGCATCCTCCCCACTTTGCACACCCATGCAGGGACAGTCCGGGTCAAATTGGCACAAGGCTTGCAAGAGAGCTTAAAATGGTTATTTTATAAGCCATTCAGCAGGAAGCCAGCCAATGTTCCCAGGGGACCAGACGAATCCCCGTTGACTCCTGACCATAGTTTAGACAGGTCTCATGAGTAGGGAGGGAATCCCTCCCTCTTCATCTTATCTAGGGCTGATGGAAAGCAGCTGAACCTCAGTGGTGACTCACCTAGACAGTGGAGGTGACCTTCTCAACTTAGCAAGGCCAATTCTGATGAACCATGAAAGCAGCACTTCTCCAACAGACAGACAAGCAGATCTGTCCTGGGTGGTTTCTGGTGCTAATTAGTTGGAACAGGACCTGGATTTGTTTTGGTTGCTGAATCTGGACTATGGCTCTCCACATTGGGGAAGTATTGCCAGGCTTTGGCCTGCATTAGTTGTTCTGGAGTCACAGAAGCCTACAGTGTCCAGAGCAGGTTTTTTTGCCCAAATTTTACTTCTTGTGAAGTGTGTCTCTCTCTCTCTGCAGAGACCCCAGGCCCTGTATATATGGGAAGTTAAAGCCTTCAGCATCTGCCAGCTGCTTGGTGACAGACTGGGCATTCTAGTGAGAGGCAGGGGTGATGCCATCCCCTATGCCAGGGCAGTGGGGCTGGTCTAGGAGCAGAGCTCAGGAGAGCTCTTTACTATGCAGAAACATTAACAAACTCGGAGCTTTACACCCCTCCAGGATAAATACTGTCCCTCGGTTACTGCCTTGGTGCTCCCTGCCGCCTGAGGGAACCACAGCTGGGCCCTTGGCTGGCAGGGGCAGAAGTGCCATAAGGAGAGTGGCTCATGTTTATGTAGACAAGGGTTGAAATGTAAATAGGCCCAAAATCTATTTCTTAAAAATAGTCACACGAGGTCTGGAAAAATATGAGTAAAGTGACAATTCAGAGGCAAGTTGAAGATAAGTCAGGACAGATCCGTGTTGTAATTAGTCCTAATTAGTTTTTACAAATGTTTTCGATAAAATGTTCATGTTTTGGAAAATGCTATCTGTATTGATAGTTATTGACATGGCATTTATGTAAACGTTAATTAAGAGGATGTTTAATGTTGAACAGCCAATGAGAAAGTAGAAAATATTTAATTATGGTTGTGGAAATATAGATATGGTAACAGATGGGTTTAACATTAATTAAAGGGCATAATTATAATTGATTATAAAAAGGGTAGCAGGCTAATTTTAGATTAGGTGCAGCCATTCACCCTCAAGGCACCGTAGAGAACGTTTTATACCCACACTTCTGATTTAGGGACTGATCACCCCTAAATGTATCAGTTCACGTTAGACTAAATATCAGTTCAGTGTAGGTTATAGTGTAATGTCTGTTTGCGTTACTATTTTCTATTAAATAAACTCTTTCATTGCATCACTCATCATGTTATTCACACTCCTCCACTAATTTAGATGACCTGGAACCACGCTGGAGGCTGGAACTGTAAAGAATTCAGTTTGGTTTTATTCCTTATTGTAACTATTTCATTGGGAACACACATGTATAAGGTTACAGGAGCCACAGGGGAGTGCTGCAATGCAGAGCTGGGTGGGGAACCTTCTTTTCTTCCCACAAATTGGCCCCTCTCCTGGAGAGACTAGCCAGGATAGACAGACACCCAGGCAGGAGGATGGAAAGCTGTGGTTTTAATTACAAAGCACAGAGCATTCAACCTGTCCTGTACATTCAAAGGTCCCTGGAGCAGGCAGGTTACTTCACTTGCCCTCCTTCTTGGTCTTTTGACGCAGCTGTCGATGGCAAGAGCAGGCACCCATGGAGAGCACCTGGCATCAATCATACTGTGCCTTAACCTGCACATTCATTTACAATCGCCACACATTACAGGATCAGGTTTCCACTGCATTTGTCTAATGAAGGGTTAATCAAAACCGTGGCCTTCTTCACTGGACGCCCTTAGAGTGCTGTCCTCTCTGAAGAGACGGGATTCTATGTCTGGGGAAGGCTTGTCATTGTCCCTCAATGGGAAAGGAGAAGGGGAAGGGGGAGGAGGGTTAGGGTAAGAGTCAGCTTCATGTTTATCATTGTCTGGTGTCAGAGAAGCTGGGCTTGGCTGCCGCTGGCTGCTCCCTCCCTGAAGATAGCCCAGTGCCTGTGCTGCTTCCTTCTTGCTTGCTAGATGCTTGCAGTACATTTCATACTGTGTTTCTGGCCTTGACAGCAGGTACCCATTTTCTCCAACACCTGAGCAGAGAATGAGAGATAAGGACATACCATTTGTAGCATTGCTCTGTATTTTGGTTTTCTCCATTGGGTTCTGACAAACAGTGCCCAGGAACACGTCTCTGAGGGATATATGCCAAAACAAAACACCATGGGACAAATGTCACAGTCTCTTCTTCAGGCAAAACACTCACTGAATTCAACACGTGTTTTGCTTGAGTCAGGACTGGTGGGTTTGGCCCCATGTGGTAGAACAGTCTATTATCCTATGGTGACGTCTCCCAGCTCCAATTCCATGTCTTTCTGCCACTGCCTCTTACACTCAAACACTCAACAGTCATTCAATAGAATAAATGTTACACTGTTATTCCACCTGTGTCTGGTGCCCTCCAGCTACAGATGATCTTTTAGACATTAAAAATCTGTTTAAATATTTGTATTTCAAGTATTTTATTTTTGAAATGGCATGTTTCTATTTTGAACATTGTGATAACCAATCGGATTATGCTGGGTATCAGCAGGGCCGGCGCTTCCATTTAGGCGACCTAGGCAATCGCCTAGGGTGCCAGGATTATTGGGGGGCGGCAGGCGGCTCCGGTGGACCTGCCGCAGGCGTGCCTGTGGAGGGTCCGTTGGTCCCGCAGCTCCAGCGGACCCTCCGCAGGCACGCCTGCAGCAGGTCCACCGGAGCCGCAGGTGCTGCGCGCAGGGCGGCGAAATGGCCGTGTGCCTAGGGCGCCAAAAGCACTGGCGCCAGTCCTGGGTATCAGATAGGTAAAAACTGAGTCATCTATGGTATTCACCTCAGATTTTAAAGAGCAAGCCTTAAACACCTTCATTCAGAGAGTAACCTCCCTTCGGTGTCCCCTTTTTTATAGTCCTCTGAGAGGTCTCTTAAATAGGGGTTTCACTGCATTTTCTGGAGTGAATTTGCAAACAATTGGTTATTCGTAAAAGTTTAGTGTGTTTTAAGAACAAATGTGCTTCGATCCATAAGCTGTGCTTCGCTTCCCTCTGGTGCATCCAGCATGGCCATTTCCAGAGGCAGATATCAGACTAGGTGGCCCAACAGTCTGAGATGCTGTGGCAACTCTTACAATCCTAACTACAACATTCTTCTCACTAAGCCAATTGGAATGCAGCTAATCAGCAATGGGGCAGTCCCCTTGGCACATGTATTTAAAGTGCCTTCCCTGCTACGCCCATCTGCACTATTCTGACATGGTGAATGCATAACAACACTGCAAAGAAATGGCTAATGCGCTGTCATTACAGTACAGTGGAGACGTTCTCATCACTCACCCTCAAGGACTAGGCTTGCCGGGCTGCTCCTGTGCAGCACATACATCCTCGAAGACCTTCTTTTCCCAAGTCCCACATGTTGCTGTGTGGGGCCTTCCCCTTCCTGGAATTCCTGTTCTGCAGACTGAAAAGGTTCACAGACAATGCAGATGGGTTACGAGGATATCAAATAAAAGGGGAGATTCTCAAGATGCCCTCCCCCCCCCAGCGCACGCACCTGGGGGCTCGCGGTGGGGGCTGTGTCCCTGTCTCACGAGGTGGTTAGTTCCCCTACAAAATGCTCGCCCCGCTCTCAAGAGGGGCTGAGGGCCCATCCCCTTTAGAGGGGGAGGGATAGTTCAATGGTTTGAGCATTGGCCTGCTAAACCAAGGGTTGTGAGTTCAATCCTTGAGGGGGGGTCACTTAGGGAACCTGGGTAAAAATCAATCTGGGGATGGCCCTGCTTTGAGCAGTGGGTTGGACTAGATGACCTTCTGGGGTCCCTTCCAACCCTAACCTTCTATGATTATTTCATTTCAGCAGCTGAGCACACTTCTGCTCCTCACTCATTCAGCAGCAGCCAGGACCTATGGTAATAGGCTTTAGGCTCAGTGAGTCAGGATCCCAGAAGATCATGTCAATCAAAAGGAGAATCAGTTTTCATTTCCCCCCATAACACTCTTCATTTCCCTCTTGTCCCTGCACACAGAGCATCCCTACAGCTCGCCAGCTTGCCTAGGGTAGCTTCAACTAACCCTACTCTTTACAAACAAGAAGGCTTCTGCATATATGTTCTTTACTGCAAGGGGAGTGTCAAGGCTGAGGGAGACCTGTGTTCTGGAGAGTGTCAAGGCTGATCCAAAACCCGTCTCCCTCAGCAAAGCCACTGTGCTGACCCCTTCATGATCAATACAAGTGACCAGGTGGAGTCTGATGCTAGATCAGTGGTTCCCAAACTGGGGTTTGTGAACCCCTGGGGGTTTGCAAAATGTTACAGGGGGTTCTCAGGAAAAAACTCCCTAATGGCGGACACAGCTGTCCCTAGGGACCCTGTGCAGCACGGGGCCAGCAGCCCGGAGCCCCTGGACTTCCCAAAGCTAAGCAGATCCAAGCAAGCATATCTATCAAACTTTAAAGACTCCTTATAAGAAATGGAAAGGGAAGTGGATATTTTTTGCTGTTTTCAAAATTAAACAGGCAGCTAGTGTTGTTTTTAAAATTACTATGAAAAACAAGTTTAAGCTTTGTTGTAATGTGCGTTGTTTGCCTGGACTGCTCAAGACTTGAATGCTTGTGTAGGAGGAACTCTTTGAGTTGGCTTCTTAAATACCTTCCTGCTATTTCACATCTGATACTCCTTGATGAAACATGGGAGCCTTGTCTTATAACAGGCTTATTCAAAGTGATACAAGCTATGAATGTGAGATCTTGGATGAGTGCTGCCATTTTCATAATGTAATAAAAATACTGTAATGATAAATAATAATTAATAATAAATAGTGTGTAATAAGCAAGTCATAAAAACAAATGTTATATTTGCAAGATCACTGCTTTTATAATTTATACTCAGGTAAAGGAGAAAATCCCTGGAAATATTCATTTTTAGGAGGGGGTTCGTGAGACTTGACGTTTTAGTGAAAGGGGTTCACAGGTTGTTAAAGTTTGGGAACCACTGTGATAGATTAATGTCAACATTTGCATCTCTACAATAGTATAATTACTGAGCATGCAAGTGATCAAGACAGAGACAAATGAAACCTCATTGGTCACCCACAGCCAGGAGCTTGCTTTGTGCAGCATGATGTGATTATCAGGGAACAGAGAACATGGACTATCCATGTTCCTGGTTTTGGATCTTCTCAGTGATACTCCTCAAGTCTGTGACTGTGTACGGATGAATGCTGGAGCCACAGAGCTGTTCTCTGGGCTCTGTTGTACAGTTGGCCTTTGGAGAAGAATTCTTCTGTGCTGGTTAATGGAAAGAAAAACATGCTACCCCTGCACTGGAATCTGTTTCAGGGGATAAACAAGAGGCTTTGCTTGGCAGTTAACCCTTGTCACCCTGCCATTTATCCCAGCAGAGAGGATGTAACCTAAGGAGGGGCCTGGGACCTCAAAGAGAGCAGACAGTGAATATGCTCAGAAGACTCAGTGCAGACAGAGGGTTTTGTTGATGGTTTGAAGGGTTGGCTCTTTTCCTGCACTTGCTGCTGCTTGGCAGAGGAAATGCACACAGGCAGGGGATCTGTGGCACATCCTATGCAGGGCTGAGGTGACGACTGTTGTTAACCATAGTGCCAGGGTCCCTTTCCTGGCAGGGAAGCCTAGTCTTTCTGACCTGTTGCTAGACATTGAATTACCCAGACTTACGGGTTTTTGTGACAGTTGTTTTTTGTTTGTAGATGCTTCCTCTGTGCCATCTAGCATGCAGGACTCCAGAGACTGGGTGGTGAGTACTATTGGCCCTGCTTCAGCATAGCCAGGTTGCTGTTCTAGTTTGGTCTCATGGCTCTTCATACCTAAGGAACCTACAACAGGAGGGTACAGAGCAGACAACTTAGCCTTTCTACAAAACCATCTGAACAACAGGCTGTCAGAGCTCTCAGCCTGGAAAAACTGGAGAGAAGGAGACAAGTGTACAGCCTGAATACAGTACAGTCTTAAAGGTGACCTGTGAGTTAAGGGACAGAAAATGCCCTTGCACTGCCCTGCAGCAGATGCATCTGGAGAGCACAAGAGCACTTGCACCCCTGTACAACAGCCAAGCACCATGGCAGTCTCCACGCTCCTCAAGCACAAGCACTTCTCCCTCCTGCTACCACTCTGTACACTAGCCAGTACTAAGGGGATGGACAGGAGGTGCAGCCATGCGGGCCGGCTTTAGGAAGTGTGGGGCCCAATTTGAACAGTTTTGACAGGGCCCCAGCAGGGATGACTAAAAAAATCATGTAAAAAAACGTGGGGCTTGTACTCACCGGGCAGCGCTCCGAGTCTTCGGCAGCGGGTCCTTCACTTGCTCCGGGTCTTCAGCAGCACTGAAAGACCCGCCGCCAAAGTGCCACCAAAGACCCAGAGCGAGTGACGGACCCGCTGCCGAAATGGCACCGAAGACCCGGAGCGCTGCCGGGTGAGTAAAAATTAAAAAGGCGCCTCTAGCCAGGGAAGGGATTCTTGGCCACTTGCCCCTCACACTGGGTGGCCCTGCCACTGGGCGCAGGAGCCTCTTAGGCGCGGGGCCCTATTCAGGGGAATTGGTGGAATTGGCCTAAAGCCGGCCTTGCAGCCACAGTTCAGTTCCTTCCCCCACACCACCCAGCTGCTGAGCTAGCTGGACAAACATGCAAGTATGTTCTGCATCCCTGGAAAGGCACAGCAGCCTGTGGTCTGGAAGGCACGGTCCTCCTGGTGCTCCCACTGGGGTATGCAGATCCACACCATTTACTCAGGGTGGTGTCTGTCAGCCATGGTTGAGCCCCAAAATGTATATGCATCTCTCAAGGATTTCTATAGCATCCATCACTGTAGGACATAAGAACCCAGACAAAAATCTATGGTAAAATCAAGTTAAGGCTGAGAATAAATATTAGTCATTTAAGGGCAAATTGTTGTTGTGATTATGCCCAAACATACATAATAAGCTAAGGAAATAGAGAGTTAAGATTACGTTGAAAAAATCCACACATATTAAGATCTGGAAATACAGTTAAGGCACCCAACCTGAACTCCACCCTGCAGTGACACCAGACAATTACCATACCATTATGAGGAAAGCAGCTTAGCGTCTCTAATCCTGCATGAAGGGACACTGAATTTCAAAGATGTTAGATTATTTTGCCCCCTTGTGGTGTTGCTACAGGACAGAATTAATGTTACTTGGGAGCCTTAAATGCATCTGTAGCTCTTAACATGTTTAAGTGTAACCACAACTCTGAAATTGCTGGATTTGTTACTCTTGGTTTTGGGATAATTATAGCATTTGTGTATTGTTTTTCACCCTTAAATTACTGATAAATTACTCTCAACTTTAACTCAATTTTAACATAGTTATGAGTTTTGGAACTTCTTTTTTTTAAGTTAACAACACTTTCATACATGAACACTGTGACGCCAACAGACTAGCTCAGGCCAGTGCCATAGGTCAATCCACTTGTGGGTGAACATCAAAGAGTTACGTGTATTAGTATTACGGCTGTCAATTAATCGCAGTTAATTCACGCGATTAACTCAAAAAAATTATTCGTGATTAATCACAGTTTTAATCACACTGTTAAACAATAGAATACCAATTGACATTTATTAAATATTTTTGATATTTTTCTACATTTTCAAATATATTGATTTAAATTACAACACAGAATACAGTGCTTACTTTATATTATTATCTTTACTACAAATATTTGCACTGTAAAAATGATAAACAAAATAAATCATACTTTTCAGTTCACCTCATACAAGTACCATAATGCAATCTCTTTATTGTGAAAGTGCAGTTTACAAAGGTAGATTTTTTTTTGTTATATAATTGCACTCTTTCTTGTTCTCATTCTTGTTCAGCCAATCGCTGAGACAAACAAGTTTGTTTACATTTACAGGAGAAATGCTGCCCTCTTATTTACGTCACCTGAAAGTGAGAATAGGCATTTGCATGGCACTTTTGTAGCCGGCATTGCAAGGTATTTACCTACCAGATATGCTAAACATGCGTATGCCTCTTCATACTTCAGCCACCATTCCAGAGGTCATGCTTCCATGCTGATGGTGATTGTTAAAAAAATAATGTGTTAATTAAATTTTGACTGAACCCCTTGGAGGAGAATAGTATGTGTCCTGTTCTGTTTTACCCACATTCTGCCATATAGATCATGTTACAGTGGTGTAAAATGATGACCCAGCACATGTTGTCCATGCAGATTTCACTGCAGATTTGACAAAATGCAAAGAAGGTACCAACGTGAGATTTCTAAAGATAGCTACAGCACTCAACCCAAGGTTTAAGAATCTGAAGTGCCTTCCAAAATCTGAGAGGGACAAGGTGTGGAGCATGCTTTCAGAAGTCTTAAAAGAGCAATGCTCCGATGTGGAAACTACAGAACCCAAACCACCAAAATAGAAAATCCACCTTCTGCTGGCGGCATCTGACTCAGATGATGAAAGTGAACATGCATCAGTCCACTCTGCTTTGAATTGTTATCAAGCAGAATTCGTCATCAGCATAGACACATGTCCTCTGAAGCATGAAAGGACATATGAATCTTTAGTGCATCTAGCATGTAAATATCTTGTGATACCAGTTACAACAGTACCATGCGAACATCTGTTCTCACTTTCAGGTGACATTGTAAACAAGAAGAGGGCAGCATTATCTCTCTGCCTGGAAGGACTTAAAGCAGCGCGGGAGAGGGCTATGGCTGGGAGAAAGCAGCTACTAGGCTGATTGGGAAAGCAGCTGCAGCTGGGCCACACCCCAATCAGGCCACACCTGGCCCTATAAAAGGCCAATGAGCCAGGAGCTGACACAGTCTATCTCTGTCAAGAAAGAAGGGCCTGGCTGCTGGGGAGCTGAACAGGGCTGGGGGAAGGCTAGAGGAGCTGGGGAGCTCCAGCCTGGAAAACCCTCAGGCTGTGGGCCTAACAGAAGGCCTAAGGCAGGTACTGGGGTTGCAGAAAGGCAGCCCAAGCTTAGGCAGGGGCAGCAGGTCCAAACCCCCCTTGCCTATGATGAGTGGCTTATACTGCAGTCTGCCCTAGGGAGTGGGGGTTAGTTGGTGACTGGCAGTAGCCCATGTCTGAGGCAAGATGGGGATAGAGGGTTGGGGGTTCCCCTGAGTGGAGAGACCCTGAGACTGTGGGGGTATTGCCAGGGGGTAGCACTTCAAAGACAGGGGGCACTGGGTCCTGGGAGGGACATGGGAGCCAGCAGCAGTGGGCCACTGGCCTGCAGAGGGTGCTCTGGAGGCTGCATGAGCTAATTTCCTGAGAGACCAGCAGGAGGTGCTGCAGGGGTGAGTCCTGTTCTGTCTCACTCCTGCAAATATAAACGAACTTGTTTGTCTGAGTGACTGGCTGAACTAGTAGGACTGAATGTACTGCAGGCTCTAAAAATTTACATTGATTTATTTTTGAATGCAGTTTGGGCCGCTAAACTCAGAGGAGGCCCAGAAGTTAGGGAGGAGACCAGGGAAATAGCAACAGAGTCTGGAAGCTATAGTTGCCAGATATAGAGTTCCTGGACTGGAACACAGAGAACTGGGCCAGCCCAGATTCCCTTACCAGCTGCTGGGAAAGCGGCACTGGATCTGACCTGGGACTGGAAGGTTGATGGGAAGGGCAAGCAGGTCACTGATCCAGTGGGACTTTCATACCTGGGAAGGGGGGAACTATAGTGACCTGGCCAGAGAGCTGAGTCACGAATAGGGGCATCCTGAGCCCTAGAGAAAGAGGGCAAGGAACTGACAGAAGGGAGTGTCAGACTGGTAGAGAACGAATCCCAGAGCTGCAAGGAGGAGGCCTCATCAATGGTGAGTGAACCCTGTTACAGTGGCGAAATGCACCTGGAAGGGTTTAAAGGCAAGCTTTAGTTTTAACATCCAGTCCAGTTTCACCTTCAAATGGTTTCCTCAGATAAGGTCTGTTGCTCGTTCTTTCCAGGCCTTGTTCTTTCAAACTCATTACTGGAATCTAAAGAAACAGCCCAAATATCACAGTTTAACCTGGTAGCTTCAATCAGCATTTTTAATAAAGAATCAGTTTATTCACCCCTCCTACCTAACACATGCTCTTCCCCATCCCACATCTGCCCCTTTCAGCCTTCACAGCCAGGAGTGTTTATCTCGTTATTATTTGAATAGAAGGTGTATGAGTTAATGTGCAAGGAAGCCCAAGTGCACATGCGGAGGGAGGCTTGCAGCTTTAAAGCACTAACAGTTGTGGAAATTGCTTGGGGCAATATCAGCCTCTCTCCAGCAGGGCAGCTGCATGCTGTAGTAGGGGGATGCTGGGAAGAAAGCTGTAAGGCCTGGTCTATCCTAGCAAATTTAGTCTATTAACTATGCAGCTCAGGGGTGTGACAAATCCACACCACGCTGCCCCAGACCTCCCTCCCGGGGAAGTGGAGTACCTACACCTATGGAAGAACCCCACCCATTGGTGCAGGCGGTGTTGTCCCTGAAGCGCTGCAGTGGTACAGCTGCAGTGTTTTCAGTGTAGACAAGCCCCTAGGCTCTAAATGCTGGGGAAGCTGTGAAGTGTTGTACAGCTATAAATACCAGGTGGCCTGGGGAAGCCTTTCCCATTAGAGTACAGCTGGGGACACTCATTGCCAAGCCATGCCGTGATTAGCTGATGGGTGACATCACAGCCATGATTCAACTCCCTGCAGTGCCCAGATGGGACCTGGTCCCTGGCCTCTTCCAGGGGCAGTTACGCTGGATTTCAAAAGTGGGCTGTTGAGAACGGACTTATGTCTCAAAATCTAATTATCCTTCCTTTCATTTCAACACCCAGTAGCGCCTCCCTAGAGCTGTAGCTCTTTACAGCATATGGTCTGTACATTATCAATATCAAATTAATAGTATCACCATTGCCCTTCAGCTAACCAGGCTGAGGAGTCAGTGAAACCATAGGAAGGCTCCTTATCCACCTGCCAATGCCCCAGCTGTCCAGCTTTCCCCCCCACGTAAAGAACTTTTAGACACTGAGATACTGGAGAAAACACTTTTAAATTATTAAATAAATAATTAATTGGTAATTACTATAGTACCTAGGCACCCCAGTCATGGACCAGGACCCTACTGCGCTAGATGCTGTAGGAGCACAGAACACTGCAATAGTCACTGAAAGGCCAAGTGACAGGGCATGGGTGGGAGTGGAGGAGACTAACTGGCGATGCTGAGTGGTACCAGGTGATGGTCAGAGAGGGGAAATGCCACAACAGAGAGAGAGCAGTGTTTGCTGAAGACCAAGTCAAGTGAGCACCCTTTTGGCAAGTGGGAGAGATGAACCAGGGCTGCAGGTCAAATGCAGAGGTGAGGAAATGGGTAACTAAGTGGCCGGCTGGGTCCTCAGCATAGAAAGTGAAGTCACCAAGGATAAGTGAGTGTGGGAGATGGTGAGGAGAGCCAGGAGTGGAAAGCCGAGAGGAAGGCTGAGGAGGAGCAGTTCAGCAGTGAGTAGATGAACAGCACTGCCTCTGACTCTCCCTCCACGCTGCTGTCAAGAGGAGAAAGAGTAGGAAGGGGGAAGCAGGAGGACCAGGAGAGGAGAAGCCCAGCATCCCAGTAGTCAGATGCACACAGGTAGTGGTAGAGAAGCAGAAGCCTTTGTAAGAGAAGGACATTTCAGACAAGCCATGAGCTGGAGAGAGTGACCTATGGAAGAGTGACATGAATGGCAGAGGCCTTGTAGAGATGGAGCGGGCATTCCAGAGACACATCTTTCATTTTGCTAGCAAAGAGGGGCTCAGCCTGAAAACCAGCTACCGTAGCTTTCTGATCTACATTGGCCTTAGGGCCAGTCAGGCTCTCATCGTGTTGATTTGTTTGTATAAACTGGGTACCTTCTGCACAAGCAAAGAACGCGTGTGCTTCTCTGTAGCATCAGGCACATCCACTCTCCAGTTCCCCAGCTGCAGGGCACCCTGATCTTGCAGCTCCACTATTGTAGCAGTCTGCAGGTGTCTGGGGGAAGAATACCTATTTTTTATCTGACTATCCTTTGACTTCCCTTCTTTGGTTGCAGAACTGAAGACAAAACAAGGCAAAAGGGTCAATATTGCATCATTTCAGAGGGGAGAGTTTGTAGCTGATGTTGCTAAAGCTGGAAAGATATTAGTACTCAATTAAAGCCACAGACTCATAAAATAAATCTCCATTTGAGGAGGTGGGGGATTGACCAACCCTTCCTATGCAGCTTTGAGGTCTCCTCTGCTACTACATATACCTACCACCTTACTGTGTCCTTTCCCTTCTCTAGCTGGGCCTCCTCTGAGCTGGCCATACCCAAGAGAAAACAAAGATCTTGGAGCTGGGGCAAAGGACCAGCATGAAAAGCTGCCATTGTTCCCCCTTTAACCACTCCTTAGCCTGCAGTCTTCCTGGCCCCCAGGATGCCATGCTAGTGGAAGCCACTGTAAATCTCTCTTTGGATTTTCACATGTAACCTCCCCCAGTGCACAGAGAATCGAAACAGAGTGCTGGAACTCTGCTTCTGACCCCAAAGGGAGCAGTAGGGGCTGTTAGTGGAGGAGTGTGGATCCTCCCCTAAAGCAGTGTCACCTCGGCAATGCCTGCATCTGTGCTGGGCCAACAGCAGTGGCCTGAAAGAGACAGAAGCTCAGCCAGCCTGCATGGCTGCGCACTGGGCTAGAGATAGTGGCCTGGGGGCAGGCTTTGTGCTCTAATTGAAAAGACTTACCTGTCACCTCTGTGGCTTGGGATTGATTTTATTTTTTTGGTCACCAAGTTAATTTTCTGACTCCTGTTTGTAAGTAGTTGATAGGGTTGACCTCCTGAAGGGACCTTCTTGGACTTCTTTCTCTTCTGGGGAGCAGAATAGTTACAGTGAAATACAGACCTAAGAGTAAAACATGCCCTGATGCCCTTTCTCCTGGCATGTCTAAAAGCCCTTCCTGACCTCTCTCTAGTAGAAATGTTTCCCAGTGGGAGAAGCCAGGAGGACGAGCCTTTGATTCTCAACCAATAGAAGAGGCATTTACCCCCATCAAGTAAGAGGATGGTGTAATGCACATGTGATCCAACCAGAAACATGAAGAAAGTGAAGACAGTGCCTCCTCAAAGGGAACTATTGCGGAACACATGTTTTTAAAAAAGCAAGCTGCCAGTTAAATACCATTGTGTGCAGTAAGGAGAGCTGATGAGGCACAGTGGATTAGTTGGGATTTCCTACACCCCCCACTATCCTGCCTTTAACCCTATCCCCATTCGCGTCTTCGTCCCAGCAGAATGGGACATCTTTGGAATATGGCAATGCTGCTGCTTGGTCATTTGCTGTGGAGCAACATGAAGCAATACCTCTCTTCCTGGGGCTGAGTGAGCACCCTCCCTCCACCACCCTCTATCCATCCATGAGCTGGGAACTATATACCCAGAGGCATTTGTGTGCTATCCCTAAAAGCAAAGTCCTTAGCCCTCCTCACTCCCAGAAGGCACAAGCATTTGCCCATTTTACAGTAGTCTGTTTGCATCCCTGCAGTACAGCACTTGGCTGGGCACATGGCTAGTCCACCAGCAAACCGTCAAGAAGGTCACCATGTCAAGATCTCTTCCTTTCCTTTGCCGTTCTTTGAGGGAAAGGAGACTTGCAGAGGTCAGGGTTTTGACACCCAGTCTTCTTACAGGCTTCAGTCTAAACAAATAAAATCACAAGGAATCCAACGAATTACAGAAGTACAGATATGCCTTTACCAGACACTTCAACTCCCAGCTGATCTGAGAGGTAATAAAGCTAGATCCAGACCAACATTTGAGTAGCCAAAGTCGCTAATGCTCACCAGTGCCTTTAGATGAATCCTGTACTGGAATCCCAGTCTCCTCTTGTAGCAGTCCCATGCTGCTGGAGGTGAGACTGCTACAAATGGAGCTCTTAACAGCAGGACCAGCTCCAGGCACCAACTAAGGAAGCAGGTGCTTGAGGCGGCCAATTCAAAGGGGCGGCATGTCCAGTTCTTCGGCAGGAATTCGGTGGTAGGACCCTCATTCCCTCTCTTCCTCTTTGAGCTGCCGCCAAAGTGCCGCCGAAGAAGAGGAGAGAGAGTGAAGGACCCGCGGCCGAATTGGCGCTGAAGAAGCAGCTCATTTGATGCAGCTGTCCTTGGCCAGAAGGTTGGGAGCCAAAAGCAGAGCCTAAAGGGTAGAGACCCAAAAGAAGAGGGAATTCAAAGATTCTCGTGGCCTCTCTCCCTAGTCCCAAAGTGAGAGACAACGGAATAAAACTAGCAACAAATGTGTCTGAAAGGGTTAACAGGCATCATGCCTGAACATAAGAGCCTGGTGGAGACACTGTGTACTACAAAAGAGGGGTGTCTGGGTTTGAATTCCAGACTCTTACACTCTGTAAAATAGCACAGATTCTGGGGACAAGGGCTAATTCTGTGGTGTTCAACGACAAGTACCCACTGATCAGAAGTCAAATTCCAGCCTAATGAGAGTCTTAAGAAAAAGAGGAGAGACTAGGCAAGGTGTCCAAGCCAGACTTCTTGGACTTAAAGACCTGACTCAGTTCCCCCATGTGCGAAGGAGCTCCAGCCTGTGGAGACTATATCATGGGGGGTAAGAACGGCTGGTGGCTAAGTAGTACTGGGGAAACTACGGCTGGGCTGGGCTGACAACAAGAGAACCTAAACAAATAACTACATTGGGAGTCTGGCAACCACCTCCACAGCCCAACAGGCACGAGTGGCTGGGCGGGGCAGCTCCTGCACAGTCATTCCAGTTCATAGATTGTACGAGTGGCTGCTAGGCATTAGGGACACTCTAGATGTGTGTATTCATGAATCCTGTGTCCCTGCCCCAACTCAATATTGCCTTATGTGCCAGCCTGTTCAGAGCTGGCATGCAGTCCTCGGAGGCATTCAGGTAGTGCAGCACCTCACACATGAGAGACGTCTGCCTGAAGTCTCCCCTCTCCACCACAAGTGAATTTCACCCTGGGGATTTCAGGCCATGTCTATTCTAGTGATTAGTTACACAAATATGCAAACTACATATCCCTCTGATGCATGCACCCCTGATGACTATTTTGTCTGTGTATAAATCATTGTACCAGCCCAAGAATCTCACCCAAATGGGGGTCTGTTCTTAAATCACTGACATTGTATGATGAACACGAAAGTACTATGAACACACTCATTAATCCAACAGAAATGACTGTAAAGTAGCTCCTGAACTGGGGCCAGACTCTAATCTCACTTACACCACAGACGTCAGTAACTGATATCGGAATGTGGCCTGTGCTCTTGACTAGAAAGCTTGGCTGAGATTTACCAGGCCACCTGAAGGCTTTAGATGCCCAGTCCTCATTAAATTTAATGGGAAATGGGCATCCAAATCCCTTAGGCAGCTATGAAAACTCAGCCCTTGTATGTTAGATCCTGCCCTTCTGTGCTAAAGAGAGAGAGAATGACCTGAAACTGAGGAACAGTGATTGAGGCTAAAAGCATGAGTGAGACTCATGTAGACTTACTTCTGGAGAAGGATGGAGTATAGTGCAAAAGCCAGAGTGGGGCATTCACATACAGCATGTGCCTGGAGGGCTCTTCTCAGCCTCTCAAACTTCTACATCAGCTCTAATTTGCCATTAGTAGGATTCAAACTAATTTTTAACACAATTCTGTCCCATTTCCTTCACAGCTTCACAGCTGAGGCTGCAGCAACTAAGGTTTGTGAGCTATAACACTACTGATGTTGGATTATTACTGAAACCTGCTATCCCTGTGATTTTGATGCAACATTTTGCTCAACTCTGGCCTGGATGTTCCAAGTGCAGCTTGTGAACTTCTACAATACTCACCTCTGTATTAAAGCTGGGATATGACCAGCAAAGACTACATGCTCCATCTTGAGTCAAGCAGAGAGCATTGTACACAGGGATGTGGTGCCTCTGCAGGCCACAACTCTGGGTAAGGGGACTGCCATGTGTTCTGTTTTATGGAAAATAGGGGCAACTATGTGACCTTCAGCTAGTGACTCTTAGGAGGACTCTCCCAGCGTATATTGCATTTATCACTATGGTACTTACTCTGTTACTGCTTCCACCTCAGGCCGCTGAGATTTTTTGCGTATATTTGGGATCCATTTAACAATCAAATTTCCACTGTCTGGATGGTAGTCCTGCTTGAGAGCTGCAACCTCACTGAGATCCATCACTTGGAGCTACGAAATAAACATGGTATGATTAGTCACTTGTAGAGGTTCTCTTCCCTGAGCCAGTACTGAGCCAATGCCAATGGTGCTGTGGGGTCACCGGACTACTGCAGGTGCCAAGTATTACATTGTTGTTTTCTTTTACATGAGATAACTATAAAAAAAATGGCCAAATCACTTGTGCTCATTAAAGATTCGGAGGCACTTGTCACAAGAGACAGAATGTTAATCCTGGTGGCCTAGTCAAAGTCTAAGGTAAATAATTATATTCTGCTGCCTTAAAATTCATCCTGTAATTTCATTTCTCCATGAGAAATCATTCTTCATTTCCCCTCCTAAAAACTCCATCTGTTGGGTAGTATTACTGGAGGAAAACAGTTGCTGCATTCCATCCAAGAGGTGACTGCAGCGGATGAATAATCCTTCTAAAGTCTGCAAAGTGGCTTTGGGATGAAAGGCACTATGCAAATAAAAAGTTTTAATTATTGAAACCCTGTACCCATGAGAACAGAAAAGACCACCTGGTTGGCCTCCAAGAAGATGGGAAGATGACACTGTTAAACATTTCAGATGAATGTGGAGAAGAAAGGCAAGAATGCGAGAAGAATGGTGGATGTGTTGTGATCGGTGCAGTCTTAATGACAGCTGAAGACCGATCAATCCAGGTGAGCCAGGTGAATTATTATGAAACCTAAAAAACTAGCTAGCCAGATGCAATGTGAATGAGAGGAATCAAGTAAATGTAAGGCTCTCTGGGCAATATTAAAGGGGAACTGCAAAGGGAAAGTACTTATGCCTTTTGCTCTCTTTGATAAGATCAAAGGAGGGGAAAGGGATAGCTCAGTGGTTTGAGCATTGGCCTGCCAAACCCAGGGTTGTTTAATCCTTGAGGGGGCCCATTTAGGGACCTGGGGTAAAAATCTGTCAGGGGGTTGCACTAGGTGACCTCCTGAGGTCCCTTCCAACCCTGATATTCTATGATTGCATGTCATAACTTTTCAGAAAGAAAACATGCTAAAAGCTCTGCTTGTTTTTTATATAAAAAATACCAAATCCCAGTCTCCCTGGTTTTGCAGGAAGATCCTTTTGAGGGTTGTAGAACAAGATTTGGATAGGAACATTAGCGCACTTTCCCAGCCCTCCATTAAAAGCCTTGCCTCAAGCCATCACCTCCCACATGAGGACAGGAATCAATACATTGGAGGTGTTTAGAGCTGTTTTAAAGGAAGAGAGTTTGCTTAGCTGGATTTCCCAGAGCATAATTTCAAAGTGAATAATTGCAAAGACTGCACCAACTCTCTTCTCCACCAAAAAAGTCACAGAATCAATTTCCATTATTGGATGTAAACCAATAAACAGCAGTAGGCTTGGCAGAATTGGATTATTTTTTTTAAAAATAGATGAGTTATATCAATGAGTAAGCATTTTAAAATTTTGTATCAATTTCAATTTTCAAAGCTGCATAAAATTATGGGTTTTAATAAAAAAATCTATTTTTATTGATTTAAATGTTCACAGTTAAAGGAAATTATGGGGGGTAAGACAATTGGGGGTGGGGTTAGATGATTATTTAATGACAGACTTTGATATTAAAAAAATAAAGGATTTAAAAAATAAGAACGGCCATACTGGGTCAGACCAAGGGTCCATCTAATCCAGTATCCTGTCTTTCAACAGTGGCCAATGCCAGGTGCCCCAGCAGGAATGAACAGAACAGGGAATCATCAAGTGATCCATCCCCTGTAACTCATTCCCAGTTTCTGGCAAACTGAGGCTAAGGACACTATCTCTACCCATCCTAGCTAATAGCCATTGATGGACCTATCCTCCACAAATTTATCTAGTTCTTTTTTTAACTCTGTAATAGTCTTGGCCTTCACAACATCCTCTGGCAAAGAGTTCCACAGGTTGACTGTGCATTTTGTGTGAAAAAACAACAACTTCCTTTTGTTTGTTTTAAACCAGCTGCCTATTAATTTTGTTTTGTGGCCCCTAGTTCTTGTTATGAGAAGGAGTAAATAACACTTCCTGATTTACTTTCTCCACATCAGTCATGATTTTATAGACCTCAATCATATCCCCCCCTTAGTCATCTCTTTTCCAAGCTGAAAAGTCCCAGTCTTATTAATCTCTCCTCATATGGCAGCCATTCCATATCTCTAATCATTTTTGTTGCCCTTTTCTGAATCTTTTCCAAGTTCAATAGATAGTTTTTTGAGATGGGGCGACGACATCTGCACGCAGTATTCAAGTTGTACTTGCGTAACATGGATTTATATAGAGGCAATATGATATTTTCTGTCTTATTATCTCTTTCTTAATGATTCCCAACACTCTGTTCTCTTTTTTGCCTGCCACTGCACATTGAGTGGATGTTTTAGAGAACTATCCACACTGATGCCAAGATCTCTTGAGTAGTAACAGCTAATTTAGACCCCATCATTTTATATATAGAGTTGGGATTATGTTTTCCAATCTGCATTACTTTGCATTTATCAACACTGAATTTCATCTGCCATTTTGTTGCCAGTCACCCAGTTTTGTGAGATCCTTTTGTAGCTCTTCGCAGTCTGCTTGGGACTTACCTATCTTAAGTAGTTTTGTATCACCTGAAACTTTTGCCACCTCACTGTTTACCCCTTTTTCCAGATCATTTGTGAATTTATAATCACTAAAACACAAAATGTCAACATCACATGTCAAAATATATAATATAAATATCCTTAAATCAAACTAAGTTCTCAAGCAGCATTTTCTTTCTTTCCCTTTCTGTAAATTTCAGTTATTATTGATGGAAATATTTTTTCTTTGTGTGCAGTGAAATGGACATATACAGACATATACCTAAATATCAGCCACACTGCGAGATGCTGCTTTTCTCTGTGCCATAACACAAGAGTGCCCAAATAGTGTCCAGCTGAGGGCTCCATTGGCAACTTACCAGAAGCTCAAAGGTTAGCCTTGCGTTCTATAAAAAGGAGATCCTTGCAAGCACTCAACTTTCCCCCATTTAAATCACTCACATTTCCAACTCTATTCAAGTAGGTGAAGTTCATCTCTGTCTGTGGGATCGTGTGTGACTCTACCGCGGAGTTCAGTCCTGGGAAATGAGTTCTTTCTGAACTGAAATATAGGCACAAACCAAAATCACAGTGAGACTAATATAAACTAACAGCATGCAAAGGACACTAGCTGCTATTAAGGTTGTGGTAGATAGAGCCCTCTGCGGATACAAAATGTGTATTGCATGTGATCTGCAAACATTGTCCACAGATACAAATCAGATTTGCAGAGCTCAAGTGGTAGACTCTCCATCACTGACAATTTTAAAATCAAAATTGGAGGTTTTTCTGAAAGATCTGGTCTAGGAACTATTTTGGGGAAGTTCTATGATCTGTGTTATAAAGGAGGTCAGACTAGTGATCACAATGGTCCATTCTGGCTTCGGAATCTATTTATCTATTATACTGAACTTTTCCTCTTCAATGCACTTTTTAAGCACGGTTAACACAACTAGGATTAATGCAGTGGCAACAATGCACGCGCTCAAGATGTTCAAGAAATTCAGTTACAGTGGACAGCTCCTCCTTAACTCTCTGTGTTGGTGCACCTGCCTTGTGTTCTCTTTTGTATATCATACAGGAAATGCCACCCATCCAGTAGAATTTCAGGGTTTTAAGATCCCTCTCAACAGGTAGCTCAGTTTATCATGATGCTCTAAGAAGCACTAAAGCTTTGGATTGATTTAAACTCTGGGTGGCTAATGTGCTCTAAACTTTGATGCTGAAACAGCTGGATTTGGAGGCCTTGGTCACAGTTGGCCTCAGTTTAGAAGGCCTCAGTTAAGGAGGACGGTGTTCAGGAGGGCCAAGCCAACTCATTCCAGATCAAGAAACTTGCAGATTACTCTGGAAATTATCTTCCTTCCTGGGTGTTTTTTTTTTTCCTTTCTAAAAGGAAAAAAGGAAATCTATGGAAAGATAAAGGTTAACCTTGCCCTGAGCTTGAGAGGGAAAGCATTCAAAAATTAGGAAATGCCAAGGTAAGGGTGAAAATTCCAATTTTGGTGACAGAACTGGGTCTTGGGCATTGGTCTTGTGAGTAGTTACCCACATGCTTGACTTTACACAGTTAATTAGTCCCACTGAAGTCAATGGGAACTACTCTCAGTACATAAAGTTTAACATGTACAGATCAAGGGCTTGGATTGTATGAGTATCCCTTTTCCACACCTTTTAATTTGTTTTGGGTTTTTTGGTCTATGTTGTAAGCTCTTTGTGGGAGGGACTGTCTTTCTGTGGATTTGTGCAGTGCCTCGCACAAGGGGGACCTGGCACTGATATGAACAATATGAATATTTAATAACAATATATCCTATATTCTAGAAGACCAATCTGGTCTTTTAAATACATTTATTTCTTAAGCCCTGATCGTACAAACTAATGCATGTGCTTACATTGAAATCAGTGGGTCAACGCACATGAGTAAAGTTCAGCATATGTGTAATTATTTGCAGAATCGGGCCAAAAGCGCGCACACTTTGCTCTGCAACGTATAAAGCACAGAAGGTGATATGCTCCATTGCTCATGGCAACTGCAATCTCGAAAACACTAATATTCTTCTCAGCCTCTGTCAGAAAAACAAGGGTGCCATCATTCTGCTACAGACTTTTAGTCCTGGGAATACTGACAACCTTCACAAGTCACCCAGAGATTGGAACTCAGCACCAATTCACCTGACTTCAGAATTTCGGTCAGAGAAGTCATAGTCTGAAGTTTCATCCAGAGAAGGAGAGAAAGAGGTCTCAAGTGCA
The DNA here is from genome assembly GCF_025201925.1 of Gopherus flavomarginatus. Classification (NCBI taxonomy): domain Eukaryota; kingdom Metazoa; phylum Chordata; order Testudines; family Testudinidae; genus Gopherus; species Gopherus flavomarginatus. The sequence continues at coordinate 22,973,646 of NC_066633.1, forward strand.
GTGAAGGTGGAAATAGTTCGGTTACAATTGGAACATCTGATCCTTCCTCGGGGAGAGCAATTGCTGGGGAAGTTTATAATCTTCAGTGTTGGTAATTCATCTAAAAATTAAAAGCAAAGACACTGTGAACACTGTGGATGTGATGTTACAGAATTCTACAGTCAGTGGGACCATTTAGCTCTAACTGTATACTGCCCATTTTAGATATTATTACAGCCTTGTCAGTGTCCTGTTAGCCCAGCTTATTACTAACTAATTATAAAATAATTAATACTCTGCCTTCCCTCAGATCTCAAAATACATTACAAACAATAGTTAATTAAGCTACACAACCCCGCTAACTCCCAGACCAGAAAGGTAGGGAACATGTCACACTAACTTAACCCACCACCTAAGTGCAGCCACCTCTGCAGCTATTTAACAGTGCAGAGCAATACTACAGAGGATATGGAGATAATACAAATCTAACTGCAGTGGGAACTTTTAGGGATGTTGAATTTCATTGCTTCATTGGAATTTGGCCAAGACACCAAGTTTAATATCTCCTTCTTACAGAAAAAGAGTGAGAGGATCTTTAATAACCACAAGTGGTCAAGACCTCAGTTTTACCTCTCATGTGAAAGACATTATTATAGAAATCCCAAAAACCATAGTGGGGTACTGGCTTAGTACTGACTCTAAGGGGAAAATGCCAACACTGAATCCAACAGCACTTCCTGCAGCACCTGGGTACATGTCTCTTACCCAGTTTTGTCTAATTGGAAACATGCAATCTGTTAGAAAACATGTGAACTAACACATTTTAACTAGCATGCTGTTAAACACGATTTTGGCCTTAGTGGCTTTGTCTTCATTGCAAAAACAATATGCCTTTTTGCATCAAGATAGCTGCCCTGATGTAAAATCCTAGCAGACACAAAGAGGAGGTAGTTTTTACCTCAGTGTAGCTAGTTGAGGTCAATTCCAGGTGGGGGCGGGGGCAGTACAAGGACAATAAGTGAGTTATACATGTGAACCATGAGCAGGATCAGTAACCTCAGTATATTCATAATATATTCTAAATACGAATATATTACATGTACATATTTAAAACTGGCAGGCAATGCAAGGAAAGATAGAAGAGCTGGAGGTTTTCCTTCAGAGCTGATAAACTGAGTCTCTTGAAATGTGCCTTCATTAAGAAAAAAGTGTATTCTTAACTCACTAGCTAACATAAGGTGAAATCCTAGTGACGAGAAGGCAGTTTGCAGTTTGTACATGAGTTAGCAGGTGGAGTTAAAGACTGAACTCCCTCTGTAAAATATGCAGATGACACAAATATTGGTGAAATGATAAATATGAGGAGAACAGGGCAGTCATACAGAGCAATCTGGATCGCTTAGTAAGATGGGCTCATTCAAACAAAGTATATTTTAACACAGTCAAATGCAAAGTCATACATGTAAAAAGAATACAGGCAGTACCTACAGAACGGGATGTCCTGGATAGGAGTGATTCTGAAAAAGAATGCCTCTGAAAAGGATTTAGGGGTCAATGTGCACAAAAAATTCAACATAACCACCCAGTGCAATGCTGTGGCAAAAAGGGCTAATGTGATCCTCAGCCCTGGTCTACACTACAAGTTTAGGTTGAATTTAGCAGTGTTAGATCAATTTAACCCTGCACCCATCCACACAACGAAGCCATTTTTGTCGACTTAAAGGGTTCTTAAAATCGATTTCTATACTCCTCCCCGATGAGGGGATTAGCACTGAAATCGACCCTGCTGGGTTAAATTTGGGGTAGTGTGGACGCAATTTGACGGTATTGGCCTCTGGGAGCTATCCCAGAGTGCTCCATTGTGACGGCTCTGGACAGCACTCTCAACTCAGATGCACTGGCCAGGTAGATAGAAAGAGCCCTGCGAACTTCTGAATTTCATTTCCTGTTTGGCCAGCGTGGCAAGCTGATCAGCACAGGTGACTGTGCAGAGCTCATCAGCACAGGTGACCATGGAGTCCCAGAATCGCAAAAGAGCTCCAGCATGGACCGAACGGGAGGTACTGGATCTGATCACTGTATGGGTAGACGAATCTGTGCTATCCGAACTCCGTTCCAAAAGATGAAATGCTGGAATATTTGAAAAAATCTCCAAGGGCATGAAGGACAGAAGCTATAACAGGGACCCGCAGCACTGCCGCGTGAAACTTAAGGAGCTTAGGCAAGCCTACCAAAGAACCAGAGAGGCAAACGGCTGCTCCGGGTCAGAGCCCCAGACATGCTGTTTCTATGATGAGCTGCATGCCATTCTAGGGGGTGCCCCTACAACTACCCCACCCCTGTGCGTGGACTCCATCAATGGATTCTCATGCAACAGGGATGTGGATTTTGGGGATAAGGAAGATGAGGAGGAGGAGGAGGAGGAGGTTGAAGATAGCGCACAGCAAGCAAGCGGAGAAACCATTTTCCCTGACAGCCAGGAACTGTTTTTCACCCTGGATCTAGTACCCTCCCAACCCAGCCAATGCAGGCTCCCGAACCTTGAAGATGGAGAAGGAACCTTTGGTGAGTGTACCTTTGTAAATATAATACATGGTTTAAAAGCAAACATATTTAATGATTAATTTGCCCTGAAGATTTGGGATGCATTGGCGGCCAGTATAGCTACTGGAAAAGTCTGTTAACGGGTATGAGGATGGAGCAGAAATCCTCCAGGGACATCTCAGTGAAGCCTCCTTACCCAGATGCCCAAGAACACGAGGGGGGAGGTCTCCAACCACTCCACCCCAGAGGACTGCCCAAGCAACAGAAGTCTGGCATTCAATAAGTTTTGAAGTGTAGTGTAGCCTTGTCCTTCCCTCCTCCACCACCCCAACCAGTGCTTTCCTCCTCCCCCACCCCTCCCAGGCTACCTTGGCAGTTATCCCCCCATTTGTGTGATAAATTAATAAAGAATCCATGAATTTGAAACAGCAATGACTTTATTGCCTCTGCAAGCAGAGATCAAAGAGGGGAGAGGAGGGCGGTTGGCTTACAGGGAAGTAGAGTGAACCAACAGGGAGGGTTTTCATCAAGAAGAAAGAAACAGAACTTTCACACTGTAGCCTGGCCAGTCAAGAAACTGGTTTTCAAAGCTTCTCTGATGTGCAGCGCACCCTGCTGTGCTCTTATAACTGCCCTGGTGTCTGGCTGCACGTAATCAGCAGCCAGGCGATTTGCTTCAACCTCCTACCCCGCCATAAATGTCTGCCCTCTCTCACAGATATTGTGGCACACACAGCAAGCAGTAATAACGATGGGAATATTGGTTTCACTGAGGTCTAAACAAGTCATTAAACTGTGCCAGCATGCTTTTAAACCTCCAAATGCACATTCTGCACTTGCTCAGTCTATAGTTGAACTGCTCCTGTCTACTGTCCCAGGTGCCTGTGTACGGCTTCATGAGCCATGGCATTAAGGGGTAGGCTGGGTCCACAAGGATAACTATAGGCATTTCAACATCCACACCGGTTATTTTCTGGTCTGGAAAGTAAGTCCCTTGCTATAGCAGTTCACACAGACCAGAGTTCCTAAAGATGCGAGCATCATGTACCTTTCCCGGCCATCCCACGTTGATGTTGGTGAAATGTCCCTTGTGATGCACCAGTGCTTGCAGCACCATTGAAAAGTACCCCTTTCGGTTTATGTACTGGCTACCTTGGTGGTCTGGTCCCAAGATAGGGATGTGTGTTCCATCTATTGCCCCACCACAGTTAGGGGATCCCATTGCAGCAAAGTCATCCACTATGACCTGCACATTTCCCAGAGTCACAACGCCTGATAGCAGCAGCTCAGTGATCGCGTTGGCTACTTGGATCACAGCAGCCTCTACAGTTGATTTGCCTACTCCAAATTGATTTCTGACTGACCGGTAGCTGGCTGGCGTTGCAAGCTTCCAGAGGGCTATCGCCACTCATTTGTGAACTCTGTGGGCTGCTCTCATCTTGGTATTCTTGCGGTTCAGGGCGGGGGAAAGCAATTCACAAAGTTCCATGAAAGTGCCCTTACGCAAGCAAAAGTTTTGCAGCCACTGGGAATCATCACAGACCTGCAATGTTATGTGGTCCCACCAGTCTGTGCTTGTTTCCCGAGCCCAGAATCGGCGTTCCACGGCATGAACCTGCCCCATTAACACCATGATGTCCAAATTGCCAGGGCCTGTGCTTTGAGAGAACTCTGTGTCCATGTCTTCACCATGCTGCTGTCGCCTCCTCACCTGCTTTTGAAGTTTCGGGTGCTGCATATACTGCAGGATAACGCACGTGGTGTTTACAGTGCTCATATATGCCGCCGTGATCTGAGTGGGCTCCATGCTTGCCGTGGTATGGTGTCTGAGGAAAAAAGGCGCGAAACGATTGTCTGCCGTTGCTCTCATGGAGGGAGGGGCGACTCACGGCATGGCTTACAGGGAATTAAAATCAACAAAGGGGGTGGGTTTGCATCAAGGAGAAACACACACAACTGTCACACTGAAGCCTGGCCAGTCATGAAACTGGTTTTCAAAGCCTCTGTGATGCGCAGCGCACCTTGCTGTGCTTTTCTAATGTAATCGCAAACAGTCTAGTCAGCAAACAGCGCCAGCGAGCTTTTAAACATCCAGAGGCACATTCTACCACCATTCTGCACTTGTTCAACCTATAGTTGAACTGCTTCTTACTACTGTCCAGGCTTCATGAGCCATGGGAGCAAGGGGTAGGCTGGGGTAGGTGCAACTGCTTGGTGCTGCCGGCTGGGAGAGAAGCCTGAGGCAGAGGCCTCCAGCTGGCATGATATTCCAGGCAAAACTGAATCTCTATTAGATGAAATTTAAAGAAGAGAATGACCTGGAGTTATTCTCATTTTTGTCTAGGCACCCCCGACCGACCTCACCACAAGGGGGCATGTCCCACAGTTTTGGGACCCCTGTACTAAAGGATTATTTAATCTAGCAGAGAAGGGCATAACAAGAACCAATGGCTGTACATTTTAATCAGACAAATTCAAATTAGAAATTAGGCACATACATTTAACATTGAGGGTGATTGGAACAAACTACCAAGAGAAGTCGTGGATGCTCTATCTCTGTATCTTGATGTCTTCAAATCAAGACTTAAATGCCTTTCTCGAAAATATGCTTTAGTCAACACAAGTTATTGGGTTCAACATACGGGTGATGGTGAAATTTTATGGCAAGTGTTATGCAGGAGGACACAGTAGATGATCCTTTCTAGCTTAAAAAAATGATGAATAGTCTTTAACTTGACCTAACTTGTGTGAAAACTACAAACTGCCTTGACTGCAGTAGGATTGTCCTTGAAGTTGGCTAACTCGAGTTCAGAATAAATCTTTTTCCTCCTAGAATAGACAGGGCCTTGGTCACTGGTTTTACCTTTGCTTTCCGAAGAAGCCCTGCAGAGTGAGTCCAAGTTTCTTAAACGGATTCGAGGATGTCCCTGTTCAATCCTCCTTATAGTGTCCCAGCACTGTGGGTGTTGGCACACAGCCATGTCACAGATGGTTTCATCCCACTGGCTGTCATCTGCAGTCACCATCTTTGCAACCACCCAGACATTAATGAATAGCAGTAAAATGGCAATACTGTATGTCTGAATACTCTGCAAAAACAGAAGAATTGAGCACAGTGAGAAATGTTAACAAGAATCATCTAGATTGCCATAAAATAATGGCACAAGAAGTGGTCATAATTTCCCACCTATATCCTGGGTTGTCTTCATATGCACCAACTGTAGGGACTGATTGGGACAGTTTGGTGACTGTGACCCTGGGAGCCCCCCAATGCCAACTGGCAGAGGGCTCATCATACTGTAACTCACATCAGGTCTGACACACTCATTACCCCTGTGACGTTGCACTGAATGTGAATATGATGTAACTGGAATATGCATTATGCAAAAAGTGTCTTGTAAGGTATCATTACAAAGGTTATAACCTACTGAATATATCCATCCTATTTGTATGAATATATCATTCTTGTATCTGAAACTAGAAATATGAAGTATAATTCTGAGGTCCTATTGTAAGTATGCAAAGTGAAGGCAATTAATGGTGGTTTAGAACCTTGATGGCTCCCATTGACTAGGACAATGGCTCTGTTTACCTGCAAGCCTGCCTGTGTATGAGTAGGCCAGCCCATGGGTAATGAAAAATGAGGTCTTACAGTGATTTGTGACCATGTCACCTGATACTGAAATCCATCTTAAACTTGTGCTTTTCCATTTAGAAGGAGGGGTGGAGACCCAGAAAGACAAAGGATTCCCGCCTTGTGCCAAAGCTATAAGGGGAGGTGGAGCAGGACAAGGAGGGTCTCAGTCATGAGAAAGTCCCTGCTTTTCATCTAAGATGCCTGCTGGAACTAACAACAAGGACTGTGCCGGGGAAAGGATAGGGCCCAGACTAGGAAGGAGTCTAGTCTGTAAAACAAGCTTACTGGAACATCTCCGAGGGTGAGATTTACCTGTAATCGGTTTCTTAATGTATTAGGCTTAGACTTGTATGTTCTGTTTTATTCTGCTAGGAAACTTACTTTGTTCTGTCTGTTATTACTTGGAACCACTTAAATCCTACTTTTTGTACTTAATAAAATCACTTTTGTTTATTGATAAACCCAGAGTAAATGATTAATATCTGGGGGAGCAAACAGCTATGCATCTCTCTTTCAGTGTTACACAGGGTGGACAGTTTATGAGTTTACCCTGTATAAGTTTTATACAGAGTAAAACAGATTTATTTGGGGTTTCGATCCCATTGGGAACTGGGTGTCTGGGTGCTGGAAATAGATGACCTGCTGAGCAGTTTTTGGTTAAAGTCTGCAGCTTTGGGGTGTGGACCAGACCTGCATCTGTGTTGCAGGAGGCTAGTGTGTCTGGCTCAATAAGACAGGGTTTTGAAGTCCCAAGCTGGGAGACAAAATGGGCTCAGAGGTAAATTCAGCATATCAGGTGACAGTCCCAAGGGGGTCTCTGCGACCGAACCCATCACAATTCCCAACATACCGTTGTCATAATATGTATCTAAAAGATATTGTATAAGGTATCACATGTACACTGGTAACATGCTGGTCCTGAACATCATTGCATGATGTATGAACGGCTTGTGTACAAAGAGTTATATGTGTGTGCTAGAAATATGTAATTAAAATGTGCTTGGGAGGCAGTGCATGAACTAAGCCTGCCCTAGACAAAGGAACATGCATTTACCTGTATGAACAGCTTGATTACAAGCAGAGGACAATGAAAGTCTACTTATATATACAGTAAACAAAGCCATCAAGCTGACAAACGAAGGAGGAGGCAGTTTAGTGATCACACCAGGGGAGAGAATCAGCACCCCAGGAAGCTGCTCTTGAGATAAAGTCAATAGACTTTGGGAACTATAAGGGTGTGGTTAGATGTTGATGTTTGGCTGTGTGTGTGTGTTCCCTATGTGTGCTGCTCCAGCCCTGTGCAGATAGCTGGCATGGCAGACCTTGAGCGAACCACCCAATGACCACAAGATCTGTTAAGGGACAAAGGCATCCAGGTAGGTTTATTGTCAACAAAGCATGGTACTAGTATCCTGCAGACTCTACCAGACAACTAATACATGTATGCCTGTAGCAATGGACCAGCTCAGTGAACAGCGGGACTTTCCGTTCCTCTCTAAGACTAGACAAAGATACTCTCTCTGAAATACTTTTTATACCCCGATACAAACAAGTTAGTACTGCCCCCGACATAGGTAATTATTACCCATCGTCTTGTACATCTATATTATGTACTGTTATTCCGATCTCATTTTTAGGAGGGTAAGTGTGTTCCTGTTATCCTTGGGTAATGTTTTTGTACCATCCTTGATACTGGGATGTTTGGGTATCACTCGATATTGGGATGTGTTTGTGTGAGCTCTCTGTGACTAGCAAGGCTCCAGAATGGGTATTTTTGCAATAGGCAGGATAAGGGGAGGGTCCTCAGTTCTGTTCAGGAATAAAAAGCTTCCAGTGCATCAGCTCTTGCATCACCCAGCTCTTCCACTGCCATGGGAGGGGGATTCCAGGGAGGCAAAGAAGCGGGTGGGGTGGGAGGGCACTGGATCATCTCGCTGAATACACACAGCGGGGGCGGAGCTCAGGCATTAGAACCAGATTCTCCACCCGCCTCCTGGGCAAGTGACGCCACGGACGCACCGCTGGGAAACTGCGGACCCACAGAACATGACGGCACTGAGGACACCCAGAGCAGCCGCCGCCCAGCAACTCTGCCCCTGCTCCCGCCCAGCGTGCGCTGCGCTCCGGCCCGGGCTGCCCCTCACCTGCCCGCGGCCGCAGCGTCTCTCGCCCGCTCGGGCACGTTACCAGGCAACAGCAGACGCTCAGGGAAGGGGCGGAGACGGAAGCTGCCGCGGCGCATCTCGGGAATGGGGAAGTTTGTCGCCCGCGCACTGCATGCTGGGAGGGTCAGAGGTGAGAGGTCAAGGGTTGGGCGCGCGGTTCAGTGCGCGGGGCCTGTTGTCTGCGCACGGCCGGCAGCTGCCCTGCCCCGTGAGTGCGGGGAGCGGGCACCGCCGGACTCCTCCCCCGTCCGCTCCCAGAGTGAGCCCCCGCCGTACGGCCTCCCCTGCCCGCCTGCCGCCCGTTCCCGCGGCCCGGGCGGGGCTGTGACTCCCACTGACCCCCCCCCCGGGTGTCCGGTAATAGGCTGGTGGCGGGTAAGGTTCGCGCTGCCCCCAGTGCCCGGCGGCGGCGGGAGGGGGCAGCTCCCCTAGGGCTGGAGGGAAACTGGCAACATATTTCCCTGTAGCGCCCGCCCTAAAGCGCAGCTCTGCTGTCACTGGCGCGCTGAGGTTCCAGATCTGCTCAGCTGACAAGTCAGCAGGCGGCTTGGCTAATTGCCAGCCCTGCAGACTCCCTCGGGTCTGAGAACCAAGCCGGGCTCTTTCCTGCCTTTTCCTCCTCCCCAGTCATACAGATCCTGCAGCTCCTGCGCTTGCTGACAGCTGAGTAGCCCCACTGTTGTGGTGGGTTTTACTCAGGTGTAAGTGATTGCCATTGAGTTAATATCTCTGTTGACAATTCACAGGAAGTTAAGAAAAAGAAATCCAGGGAGTCAATGTTCTCTTGGTTCTGCAGAGATAACAGGAATAAAGAGTGGTACAGACATTATCTCATTGATAGGCAGATGCCCGACTAAACACGGACAGAGCTGCTGAGTACACTTTACATAGCAGAGCTACTTATAACTACTGTAATAGTGAGACAAGTGTTGTTTTATAAGCAGAGCTGCTCAGCAGAAAAAATATCTGATCACTAGTTCTCATTTCAGTTCTAGGTGTTCAAAGATGGCAGAAAGACCAGAGGACTTGAACTTGCCCAATGCTGTCGTCACTCGGATAATTAAAGAAGCAGTGAGTATTATCAGAGATATAGAAGTGTGCAAGAAGATTGACGTGAAGACAGAAAACCTTAAAGGAGTAAAATGTGCCTGTTCTACAGAAACTGGGCCCTATGCTATGTAATTTTTAAATCTCCTTTTCCGTTGCAGATGATAGAACAGTTTAACAGGAAAGTTGTCAACTTGAAATCTAATCATTTACTTAAAAAAAGCCCTGACAATTCTTGTGGGTTTATGGTCGCCTTTTTTTTTTAAACGTTTTTTCTGCCCCTTGTTGGTTTGAGAGAGACCTACTCAAACAGGGAAATCTGACTACTCATGGTAATATGAAATTCTTTATGCCCAGTGCTGTCAAATGCTCAAGGTAGATAGGGAAAAATAGAGAAATACTTTTCTGTAATCTTTCTTGTGTATATATTATTTTTTAGAGTAGTAGGTAAAGCATTTTCAGGTGGAAATGTTTTGTTTTTTAAGTTGTAGTTTTATAATGGGCTCAAAGTAGCAAATTCTTGGTTGTTTCCAACTATCCCAAGTGCAAAATCTTGCATTTTGTTTTCAGCTTTAGCTGGTGTGAGAGAGATGTCATTTGCTGGATGCAGTGGTTCTACTTCTTTAAATAATCTGCCATAAAATATTTTTGTATTTAAATTAAAGATTTGTGTTCTATTTAATGCCAAGCAAACTTTATCTGAGCTGGCAAAAGAACAAGTTGACTGCCTATTGAGATGGAAGAGAGACTCTCTTTTCTGACAGAAACTGTACTGGATAAAAGGATTTTTTCCTACTTATCGCCCATGCTGCTTTCCTCCCCCCTTTTTTTTCCCCCTTTCCCCAGTATCTAATATTTCATCCATTGCCACATTTACCATGAACCTGAAATAATTCAGAGTGCTGGAAAACATTTGGATTCTGCACAGCCACACACTATGGTAATGGGGAATCATAGAAAACCCTAAGATACACAGTTGTAAATTTCTTATAATTTACAGAGCACTGACAATATTGTATATGCTTGAACCAGCTCCCAAATAAGAGCAGAGTAAAGAAGGAAAATAGCTACTAGATAAGTCCAGTTCCTTGCCAGCAAATGAGATACAATATGTCTCAGTTATTAAATTGATGCTATGCATGATCTTAGCCAAAAGACCGAGAAGGATCAATAGATGGATGCTGCACATTATGAGAATATCCTTCTATGTTAGGGATTTGGAAACAATTGAATGGACTAAGATTGAGGCAGAGGCCAAGACCACTGCTACTACAAAAGTTACTTTCCCTCTGTCTTCTGGCTATGTTCTTGACCCGGCTTAGCCCATTCAGTTATCCAGTTTCTTTTTGTACTTAGACGTTAGATGTATCTGGAATATTATTATTTGTATTATTGTGGTGCCTAGGAGTCCAAGTCATGGGCCAGGATCCCATTGTGCTAGTTGCTGTACAAACACAGAACAAAAAGAAGGTCTTGTCCCAAAGAGCTCACAGCCTAAGACAAGAGGTGGATATAGGCAGATGGAGAAGTACAAGGAAACAATAGGATAATATTGGGCATCGTGACAGGTTCACTCATTGTTAGGGTTTTTGTAGGCATCCTGGCAAAGGAGAGTTTTGAGGAAGGGTTTAAAGGAGGATAATGAAGTGGCTTTGCAGATATTTAGTGGGGAGCTCTTCCCAGGCATGAGGGGCAGCAGGGAAAAAGCATCAAAGGGGCTCATTTGAACATTTAACAAGTGCATGAGGGAGGCTGGTATTGTGGGCCGATCAGAGGTGAGAGCCAACATCTCAGTAGCGAATAAGAAATGATAGATAGGGTCGGGATTGTTAAGGGCCTTGAAAGTGAAGATAAGTATCTTATGATTGAAACACTAGAGAAGGGAGAGCCAGCGGAGGGATACAAAGAAATGGGTGACATAGTCAGAGCAATGGGTTAGGACAATTATCTATGCAGCAGCATTCTTCTAGCCTTATGTCATGGATCTGTGCTGTGCTCCAGCTTTTAAATAGGTTCTTGAAGGAACCCCTTTAATGTGTCAGACTCCAAGGGGTTTCGCTCGTCCTTCTGGGTAAGCCATGCAGCCTCACCACCTCCTAGACCAATGGTTCTCAAACTTTTGTACTGGTGACCCCTTTCACATAGCAAGCCTATGAGTGCAACCCCCCTTATCAATTGAAAACACTTGTTTATATATTTAACACCATTATAAATGCTGGAGGCAAAGTGGGGTATGGGGTGGAGGCTGACAGCTTGCGACTCCCCATATAATAACCTCGTGACTCCCAGTTTGAGAACCCCTGTCCTAGACTGTGTGTCTGCTCCAGCACCCCTGCTTCACGCTGTGAGCTCTGCCCAGCAAGTCCAGCTGACATAGACTCCTGGTTAGAGACTTGTACACTCTTCAGGGACTAATGCACCTCTCCAGTATTTGTATTAACACCCAAGCAGCATTTTCAAAACAGAGTAAAAGGTTAAAACATAGTCCATTCTGGTCAAACCAGAGCAATTCACTAGCCAAGGTGCAGTGAACTCCATTTCAGGCTTTATCTCCCTCTGACTCTTTAGTGACATCTAGGAGAGAGCAGCCAGCCTCTTCCAGAACCAGAAGTCCGCCCTTATCCTCTGCTGGTCATGTGTCAGTCCTTTGTTCTATAGCTGGGGTCTCTGTTCAGCTTCTCTGCTGAGAGATCCAGGGGAAACCCCTTTCTCTTTGTTGCTATTTCCTCAGTGTCATTGTTGTGGTCATTGGGGTTTTTCCATTGTCTCTTTGGGATTCTGCACTGATATGGAGTCACCTTCAGCAGGGTCCAGACAATTCCTTGTGACCCTATTCACTGTAGCCCAAACAAGAAGGTGACCCCCTACATCTGATCTTCTGCACTGCCCCAGACTTAATACTTTTCCCTCTACTGGGTAACAGGGCAAAGTACAGAGGGAAACTGGGGCACACATTAGGATTCATTAAAATACTATAGAAAATTCATTTTCTCACATTTATTCTTGACTGCAAACACTCTGAATGGCTTGACTGAACTGGTGGCTTTCAGTCCTTTCAGACAGGACTCGATAGCCTCCAGATCCACATGGCTTGAATTTCATCTGATAAAATGACATTTCTTTTTTCCCAGCTTCCTGATGGAGTAAACATTTCCAAAGAAGCTCGGAGTGCAATATCTCGAGCTGCAAGTGTGTTTGTGTTGTATGCGACATCATGGTAAGCATCACTGGTGACCTGATCCAATGGACCATCTGATCTGTAGCTAGCCTTTTTGTTGGCTCTCTTGGAGAGAATTTTTGCAGTAGCTGTAATGAAAGGCATGTTTATCATTCAGGTACATGAGGCATTATAAAATTTCATCTGGTTTTAGTTTGTAATGTGACCTTTGTGTAATATAATCTTATGTTCATAATTAGTTTCTTAATTAGCATGCTGCCATGCTAACTTTCAGAGAGGGGCTAGCAATAAATCAACAGAGCAAATGCTTTGCTTCTGTGTCAGTGGCCAGTATTTGCTGCTTCATAATGCCCTCAGGTATTTGCCCAGTATATATATCCTGGGAGCCTACAGAGGTGGTGGTGGATTACTTCCTGTCGCCTTCAGTGATCACCTTGTGTCCTGAACCATCACACTTGATTTACCTTTATCATTACACTTTATCATTTTTTCAGAAAACAATGATCATAAAATTAGAGCCTTTTTATAGCAAACATTAATTTACATAAGGGCTCCTTGTTCTTGGGGTATGTGAACTCATTATAGCCTTACGACTTCCCTTCTGAGTGTTAACCTAAGCAGTGTAGGAACTAACTAGGCATGTTTCATCGTGTATATTAAATTACTCATTCAGGTTTAAAGGGTTTAGCTTCCTCCTGCACCTAAATTCTCTGTTTAAATCTATAGCAGTTGAAATTCAAACATCTTTAAAATGTAATAATAAAAGGTATACCATCAAACTGAATACTAGTCAACTTTTAAAAAATGAATACAACTACACTTGTAGTAACTACATATGTTACTGTGTCCTTGAATCACCCTGCCACTTTTAATAGTTTTAGAACCAGATTTAAATATGTATTTTCTCTCTTGTTACATGTGTGAAAAACCCACATAAATGGAAAACTCCCTGAGTATAAAGGGAAACAATGCAACTGACTATATACACATAAATGTACAATGTAAACAAAGGTGATTTTTTTCTTTATTCTGTCATAGTTAGATTCTTGGTCAGTCATCCTAGGTATTGCTTATGATAGTGATTAAACATTTCTGAGGACTGTGATTGTGTTGTCCCTTTAAACAGCCCGTAGTTGGGGATGATTTGCTCTTTGATATCAATTCTTCTCCCTCTCTTTAGTGCAAATAACTTTGCAGTGAAAGGGAAGAGGAAAACACTGAATGCTGGAGATGTCCTCTCAGCCATGGAGGAAATGGAGTTCCAGAGATTCATAGCCCCTTTAAAGGAATCATTGGAAGGTAACGTTGTCTAACTGTACATTAAATTAGTCCTAATGACGTTGAGTCCTATTTACCCAGAAGTTTGGACATCCAGCTCTTATGTTCCCTTAATTATCATTTATGTATTTATTTATTTTTAAAGCCAGACATTGCAATTTTTATGGGGCCATATGAACATGTAGTTTAATAGAACTGATATGATGTAATTTCACAAAGGTGACTCATCTAATCCATCTCCCCCATCACTTCTCTGTAGAGGAAGTCTTATGTTCTGCGTAATGCACATGAGCTCCTGTATCCTTCTCGCCATCTTTCTGCTTAGCAGCACTTAACATAACTTCCTGTGGGGTCTCTCTCCATAACTCAAATAACAGGTTGGGTACCTGCTCTCAAGAGGGTCAGTGCTCCATTTGTTGTAAGCCTGGAGAGCAAGGGGAGAGCCTGGGTCGCAGGAATGGGAGCCACCTCTAGCTTGTCCCTACAGTGACACACGTGTATCCAATTGTAGTTCTCTTGTTCTGTTAGTTTACAGGCGTGAGCAAAAAGGCAAGAAAGAAGCAAGGAAAGACAAAGACAAGAAGGCAGACTCTGAAGAACAAGACAAGAGCAGGGAGGAGGAGAATGATGATGATGATGAACGGATGGAGGAGGAGGAACAAAATGATGATGAAGAGGTGGATAACTGAGCTTCCTGGAGAGACAGACATGCACATGGGCCTGGGCTCTCTTCCTAGGGATATAAATACTGTAAATCAACCTTCTTGTGTCCTCTTGTTTTCCAGTTTCCAGCAAAGCTTCATGTTGTTCCTTTGGGGCCCATCGCTCTGGCTTTAATTCTCAGATGTAGGTGTGCACCCTGATGAGACTGACACAGCTTCTGTAGTGGAAAAGCTACGTCTTCCCCAGGTGCTGAAAAGCCATCGATTGATATACGTGACTGGTCTTTAATACTGGAATTGCTCTGTGATGCAGAATGGAATTTCAGAGATTCCAACAGAGAAAGCTGTGCAGGAGAATCTACAGAAAAGTGTTGAATAAGTTTGTTTTTGCTAACTAGGTCTGAGTTTGAATTTAATAGGCCCTAGGCCTGTTGCATTAGGTTCCATGTAATATGTTAGAGAGGTGCCATAATGGTTTAGAATGCTGCGCACATGAGGGTTTTGTATGAGTGGGGATTGAGGTTGTCTTAGCTGGATCCTTTCATTCTGATCGTGCCTTCTCTTTCCAAAGTTACTGACAGTCCCAGTAGGCAATACTACTGTACAAGGATCAGCTCTCCAAAGGACTCACTCTTCTGCTCAGGATCAGTCAAATTCAAAGGACTGTACTGTGCTTCTGTAACATAACTTAACACCATAAGTGCTTATTTTTGTTTTTAAAAAATACTGAGAGCCTGGCAGGGTTTTTATAAAAATACCTGAAAGAAAAGTAACTGCTAGGAAAGCTTAACTGTGTCCCAACTGTGATGCTGGGGGAAGGTTTGGATTGAGTTGCTGGCAAACTATTTCCCAAGGTAATGTGGATCGGGCCTATGGAAGTTTAAAGGAAGCATCATCCCAATCTAATTGTTTTTTCTATTTCCTTTCTGTACTTGAGGTCTTGCTCCTGAACACCTTCCCCGTTTACATGTGGAGAAGGTACTTCCTGGGAGGAGCTCATCCTTTAATAAGCTAGTTCTGTGTGGTCTTTAAAGAAGAACTTAACTCAGCTATTTGACCTAAACTAAAATCTGACAAAGGAAAGTTGGAAAAATTTGAAATAAGTTTAAAATTGTTAAAAATTTCACTGGCTCTGTTGATCTACCAGTTAAAACATGAGTGAGTGCTTGTATGAAGCAGCACAACTTTTTTTCACTTCTGCTGGAGCAATACACACACTGCAAACATTGCAGGAGCTATGCTGCCCTCACATTACTAGGGCTGTGATAACTGCTACATGCAGATCCCAGGTGGAGGAAGTCACTATCTGACAATCAGCAAAGATCTGTAATTCAGTTGCTGCAGGACTACACATTGAAAACAACTGAAGGTGTGACTGTCTCTGTAAAGGTGTTCAGTTATACAAGGAGATCATCCTCGCAGCTCTGTTTTTCTCTTGTAATACATACTTGAGCTCCATCTCCTCTTGGGAAGGAACAATATTTTATTTAAATAAAAGCCAAGTTCTCTGTGGAAATGGGTCCAGTGCTTACTTCCTCCAGACAGTAATAATATAAGCTATTTTCAGTTACACAGCCATAAACTGCCCATGTAGCCAAAGACAGGTGCCAGCCTCACATAAATTTGCTAAAGGAGTAGATAAGAGGAATGGTTTTAACTGAGCATGTCATCAGACTTCTGCCGTGAGCCAGTCATGGGGGCTTGGATCCATAAAGGGACTTGGCGTGTTAAAAGGAGTAAATCAGGAGGAAGAAAACTCCATAAAACCTGCAGCCAGGGAACTCCCACAGGATGTAGGAGACCCTAGTTCAATTCTTCTCTCTGCCTGGTGCAAAGGGATTTGAACAAGGATCACCTGCTTCTCAGGTGAATGCTCCAGACTGTAGAATGACTCTGGTTTTGGCCCAATTGATTGTTAAAGTGGAATAGCTTCGACAAGACTGAGTGAGACCCTCATCAGCATATCCGATACTGCAGTGGATAAGACACTCATTTGAGAGGCCTTTCATCTCACTGAGCTTGTGCAGAAAATCTAGTCCATGTTTCTCAACCTTTTTGAGACCAGAGACTGGATTGTTGCCTTCCTAAACTGTCAGGGTGCTGCTCCACAGATAGAGAAACACTGTCCTAGACCCTTCACAGTTTGGATTCAGTCAAACCATGGAACTAAAGCAAGGAAGTGAAGGGATGTTGGGTAGAGGGTGGCCCTACAGTCTTCATTCACCTGACTGCATCTCTGTCACCAGAATGCTTTGCTCACTGAATCCCCTACTAAGGCTGAGGCGGTGCTTGCTGGAAGAAGGTGAGGTTTCAAAAAGCTAGTAACTACAATGTGGTTTACACCAGTCCAAGACACCTGCTCACAACGTAACCAGTCAGCCTGCTAGCCAGAAGTACTACAACACTGCTGTTGCTGAGAGCCCTTGTATCCACATCTGCAACAGATTAATTCTCTCTCTGGTTGGGTTGCAGTCTTCTGGCCAACGTTCTAGGTGCTGACCTAGCCTCAATAGCAGACAAGCTGCTGCCTCCCAGCTTGATTACAGCAATACAGTTTTGTGGGCTAGAAAGTATGAACTCTGGCTGGTACAAGAGGTGTCAGTGTCTCCTCAGCAACACAGTGTATTAGGAGTACATCATCCTTGTCCGTTGCTTGCTATGCTGGCTTCCCGTAGAATACTGCATCGCATTCAAGGTCTTGATCCTTATTTTCAAAACATTTAATGTTCTGGTTGTAGGATACCTAAAAAGATTGTGTCAGGCACTGGGACCTTGAGTGCTCTCACCAACTCTGCTCCTTTGGCACTAAGCTACCACTAGGGTGAAACTTGTCTTTGCAGGAGATGGGACCTTCTTGAAGGCTCATCCAGGACTGTTACTTGCTCCAGCAAGAGTCAAGATCTATGCAGAACCTTTCCAGTCCAAGTGCAGATGCTATTTCCGACACTTCCTCATAGGGAACCTGCTAGAGAGTGCCTAGCAGGAATCCACTCTGGGGGCTACCAAGGGGTGGATCATGGCAGCGAGGGCTGAGAGAAAGGTTGAAACCTACTTCCCAGCTGCAGAAGAGCTACAGCTGCTGCTGTCTGGGAATCCTGAAGCAGCCAAGGGTCCAACAGAACCCCTCAATGGGGAACAAAGGGGGTGCAAACTCCCTCGGGGGAGGCAGGCCACCATCCGCTCCGCTTCAGCTTTGGTGTGCTTGAATTCACTTCCTTCGGCATGGGAGCCTAGATAGTTGTTAGGCTGTTTCTTTAGTGAGACCAGCAGGGAAAGGACTATCCCTCTGCTTATTCATGGTTTCCTGGACTTGTCAGCAGATGGTGCTCATCCCCCTGAAATCAGGCAGTTCACTGCTCCAAGGACTGTCCCATGGTATTGCAACCAGGAGCTGGATTTTCCCATGTGTGCGTTGGAGAGTTTCTGCCTTTCCACCAATCCTGACTAAAATGTAGATCTACTGCGTACAGATCATCAGCCTTCCTAGCTGGTCTTCACTTCACTGCTTGATTTTCTAGATCAAAGTAGAAAGAATTCTTGTTTGGTTTGTGCAGTGCCTAAGCAGCCTTCCTCCTGCTCCTCCATGCCCAAGCTCCTTCATCAGCCGCCTGGTGTGGGGAGCCATTCAGCTGTTAAACCAAACTTCTCTCCTCAGATTGGTGGGAGCTCCAGGGTGATATTGATCAGTTGCTTTGGGTTACTGTTAATTTGCACCCATGTAATTTAAGTTCCAAGCACATCACTAACAGCTAGCCTTGACTACAGCTGGCCTCTGCCCCTCCAGATAAAGAGGCGCTATCCAGCCAGAGAATGGGCATCCATGGCACATTTGTTTCTGGTGATGCACTGGGCTCTGTTATTTTGTTACTTCTCATGCAGTTAACTCAGTTCATTTAAACATGGGAAACATCACAGAACAAAAGGGCTGCAGCCCCTAAAGCCCTTGCGTTAATCCGGCCCTGCGTACGGGACCCAGCATGGATGAAGGGCCACTGAAGGGAGCATCCCAGCATCAGAGCAGGGAAGTAGTGTGACTGGAAAATCAGATGTGTAGCCACAATGTGACTTCTGAGCACTTGCAACTGAGAGAAGTGCTGCTGATCATTCCGTCCATGGAGAGTCAGCAACATGAAGGTGGTTGGGGATAATTTGGTCAGTGTTGATAGGGTCTTACAGGGAACATAGAAACCAGTAACCAAGTATCAGTGACTCTTCCTTTGAGAGCTCTTTTCTACAGGAAATGCCCTGTGCCTCTCCATAACAGTTTCTCAGAAACTTCTGGGGAATTTGTACATGGCAATCACAACTGCTGACTCCTCATGCAAAACTTAAAAATGTGTTTTAAGAATCAGTTCTGCTGATATGTGTTTTCTGTTGGTCTTTTCCTCTATTTCTTGTTCTTTATGGCACAAGAGACAGCAGTGCAAGCTTCCCATGCACTGCCTTGCTCACGTGCCCTAAGACTGACCACAAAGCAATGGGAAGGAGTCGCTGACCATCCAGTCCTAGGTTTTTCTGCTCATGCTGCCAACACAGAGGTTCAGTTCTATCCATATCCAATGTGACAGGGGATTTGTGGTGAAAGGAGCACTTGTCCAGTAGCTACTGTGCTGCTGTGATTGCCAGCTCACCTCATGCAGGCAAGGCTGCTGGAACCAGAGGGAACAGGTGGGATGGGAGAACACAGGTTCTCCCGTTCCTCTGTTTAACCAGCAGGGGACCATGTTCCAGCACATTGCCCACAACAGCCTAGAGGAGGAACAAGAGTGAAGGCCATTCACAATTAAGCCAGGGCCAAGAGAAGGCCATTTGAAGGTAGGCTAGGAAGCAGTGGACTTAATCTGCAGCAAGGGAGATTAGGTTAGATATTAGGAAAAACTTTCTCAGGGCAGTTAGGCTCTGGAATAGGTCTCCAAAGGAGGCTGTGGAATCCCCATCCTTGGAGGTTTCTAAGAACAGTTTGGACACACCTCTGTCAGGTTTCCTTGGCCCTACCTTTGCACAGGGGCCTGGACTAGATGACTTCACAGACCCTTCCAGCTGGACATTTCTATGATTAAAAGGGTCGCAAGGAGGCAAAGAATGAACTAGTTTAAATGAATGGGCCAAATTCATCCCTGTGTAAAACTCCATTGACCTGGTGGAGTTCTAAGAAGGATGGTGTTGGCTCAGTCTCCCTTTGCGGAACGGGTGTCTGTCTCAGAAGTCACTATGTAACACTTCTCTGATGCCCACCCTGGGAAGTTCCCAAATCTTTAGAAGTTGAAGTTGTGCAGGAACCCTGATCTGGCTTGGCAACTGCAGAGGGTGTTACTGTGCAGAGATCTGGGACAGGAACATGATCAAACTAGCATCCCCTGATCCTAGGGAATGGATTGAGAAATGGCAACAGGGAACCCTTGCAAGGCAGGTTAGCTGGCAGCGTGTGCTGGCAGCTGGTGTGATGTGTGGCTGGCTGGCTGGCTAAGGCAGTGGCAAAAGTTGCTTTCATCACCAAAGCGAGATGAATCAGAAAGCTAACAATCAAGTGGGAGTCTCTTGCTTTACAGCCCATAATGTTCTGACTGACCTTGTCTGTAGTGTTTGAAACGCACATCCTTCCCTTCCCAGACCTGAGCACTCTGGCAGAGTCTGTGTTACCTCACACTTACTGTTTCCTCTCCCTCAAGGGACTCTGAGTTAATGGCTGCATTTGGGGCTGGCCCAGTACAGTCACAGGTAGGGTGACCGGATCGCAACAGTAAAATATCAGGACACGTGGAGGGGGCGTGATTTACCGTTCCCCCCACACATGTCACTGAAACCAGGAGCGGAGCTGTGAGGCGCCCCTCCCCTGGCGTCGTCCTCCCCCTGGCAGAAGCTGGGAATGGAGCTGTGGGACTGAAGCGTGGCTTAGGGTTCCTCACAGCTCTGGTCCCAGTTTCAATGAGAGGGGGAGCAGGCATCAGGGCTCGGGACTTTAGCTATGGGAAGGTTCGAAACCAGTGCTCCCCTCGTAGTAAAGCCCCAGTGGCCCCTGACCCCGCCAGGGCTGAAGCCAGGAACAGAGCTACAGGGCTTCTGAAGCCCCAAGCCCCGGCACATCCAATGAGGCTGAAACTGGGAGCAGTTCCATGGGGCTGAAGCCTTGAGCCCCAGTGCTCACCTCAGATCTAAAACCCTGAGTCCAGAGCCCTGACCCCCTGCCAGAGCCCTGACAGTAGCTGAAGTCCATAACATCTTGTTTGGATTTATGGACATTTCAGAGTTACGGACAATCTCCATTCCAGAGGTGTCCATAATGCTGAGGTTTTACTGTACCAAGTTTTAAATTTTACCTGGATATCAGGAAAAATGGTGTCCCAATCTTACATCTATTGGGACAAAGGGTTAAATATCGGGACATCTGGTCACCCTAGTTGCAGGCTTAGTAGCTGAGTATCGTCATCCTTGCAGCATTCCAGGGTGGTAATCAGTTACAACCCAGTTAAAGAGAGACTGAGAGAAGCTAACTTTCTCTGAAGTCCTCCTTCCCTCCCCAAAGGACGCTCTTATAAAAAGCTTCCACCAATGGGAGCTGTAAAGACATGCCAGCCACTTCCCGGGAGTCAGGCACGGAGCCTGCCTTCCCTGCTGACGCTGTGGCCAACTGGATGTTTAGTGGCCTGACCAGAACGACCCAAGCATTCTGGTCGAAAACCAGATGCCTGGCAACCCTAAGTCTGATGGATCTTCAACTTGCTTCTTTGATCCAAACACGTTCTGCGCTAGAGTTCCCTACGATGGAGAGGTAAATACTGGCTCCTCCCCTGCACTGGTTTCCCATTCCTGCTGAGAGCAGAATTAAGGGAGAAAAAAGACTCTGAATACATTGATGTGTGGAAGGCAGTAATCTCTCTAGCTGCATTTCTACAGTACTTCGCACAGTGCGGCCCAGATTGTGAGTGGGGTTTTTAGCCGTTGCCACAATCCCCATGAAATTCTCCAGCTCTTGACTTTACTAACTCATTAAATGGGCTCTGGGTTTCTACCCATTAGCGCACTCTGAGCACGCAGAGTAAATTTGGGTTTAATACAAATGGAGGGGCTGAAGGGTGTAAATGTGAAGAGGAGACTTATTCTGGCATGAGTAGATCTGCCCCTAAACCCGAAACCTGAAAGGTGAGGGTTACCCAGGGCAGACTTCTAGCAGCAATAGAAGAGACCCTTGTCCTTCACTTAGAGTGTATCCTGCAATCACTGAAGGTGGAGAATACTGCATGCTAAGGCCACGTCTACACTACAGCATAAAATCGAAATTATTAAAACCGGTTTTATAAAACTGGTTTTATAAAATCGATTTTACGCGTCCACACTAGGGCACATTAATTCGGTGGTGTGCGTCCATGGTCCTAGGCTACCATCGATTTCTGGAGCGGTGCACTCTGGGTAGCTCAGTAAAAGAATGAGACCAATAACTTCGATTTCCGTCCACACTAACCCTAAATCGATATAGTAATATCGATTTTAGGGTTACTCCTCTCGTTGGGGAGGAGTACAGAAATCGATTTTAAGAGCCCTTAAAATCGATTTAAAGTGCCTTGTAGTGTGGACGTGTACAGCGTTAAATCGATTTAACGCTGTTTAAATCGATTTAACGCTGTAGTGTGGACCAGGCCTAAGACAGCACTGTCTCACTCCACGGCTTCCTTTATGCTTCAGAAGTAACACAGAACTAAATCTACAATCCCCTTTTCACTGTCAATAGGTTATTGAAGTTTCATTTGCAGCTGCTAAGTGCATCATCACCAATTCTCTAGCTAAGCCTGAGCCACATCCCCATTTCTAGGATGCTCAGTGCCCAGCAGGGCTTTGCACAGCAGGGTGCCCATCTCTGCAATGCGGTGAGCAAAACTTGCTGTTGCCTACTACTGCAGCCACATGCATAGGGTGCTTCAGCCTCTGAAGTGGACACCTGGGGGAAGGGATTAGGAGTCGGATCCTAATTGTGATCCTCGGCAGGTTGATAAAACCACAGTAGCCTGTGATGGATTTGAAGCTTCCTGGCAGGGCTGGCTCCAGGTTTTTTGCCACCCCAAGCCAAAAAAAAAAAAAAAAAAAAAAAAAAAGCCAGAGTGCCGCCCTTTGAAAAGTGCTGCCCCCAAAGGGCCAAAATGCTACCCCTTGAAAAGTGCCGCCTCCAAGCACATGCTTGGAGTGCCGGTACCTAGAGCCGGCCCTGCTTTCTGTAATCTATGAATGCTATGTGCTGAATTTGTTTGTCTGAATATTGTAAAGGCGTTTACTTTATCCATACTGGGTTAATTCAATAGCTGGTTGGTTGGGAAATGTATGCATGAAGATAGACAGTAGCCCAGGTACAATCTCCACAACAACCACCCAGGACTATTCACTGGGATAGTCTAACTCTGTCCCCCTCATGGGCTCCATAAACGGGCCTAAGGCAGACACAAGACTCGGCCTGTCCAATAAAGGGTCACACTCCCTAAACAGGGGAGACAGCGTTTAGGACTGATGACCAGACAGCAAATGTGAAAAATTGGGATGGGAGTGGGGAGTAATAAGAGCCTATATAAGAAAAAGACCCAAAAATCAGGACTGTATAATCGGGACATCTGGTCAGGCCTGCTGAGCAATCATAGTTGGTGCATAGAGGCGGTACCTGAGACCCAGTCTGCAGGGGGAAAATCACAAGATTCTGTCCCAGAGGGGTGAAGCCTTGAGGCCTAAGATCCGGAGGGGTGCACTCAGAGAGAGCCCGCAGAAGAGGCAGAGGTGCAGCTAGCCCTCAACCATGACACAGTGGTGGGATAGTGACTGGTGAATTTCCAGTAAGTGACAATAGCAGTAAAAACACAAAAGCAAGAGAAAAAGACAGAAACAAATTAATGTAAAAGCGTCAGGGTGGATGCCCTTGGTTGTGTGAATCTGAGGAAACCATCTCCCCTCTCAGTGGCAAGTCTTTGAACTCTCCCCTGCCCCCCTCTATTTTTGGTGATTCAGGATCTCGCATGGCTTCTTTGGTACATAAGGCAGCAGACTCAACCCCCAGCCCATTCAGTTTGCATGTGAGCTCACTGTGCTCACATATGCTGTGGGAAAGCTGGGTAGCATCTGCAGAACTGCCAACTTAAGAGAACCAAAATCATGAGATTGTTAACAAAAATCAGATCGTGTTTTTCAGTTGGTCTTTTCACTTTCTTCGCCTCTACTCTAGTGCCAATGTGTGGGTGACACTTTCAGGGTGAAAAGCCAACATTTAATACACACAAAATTGGTCTCTCTTGCAGGCTGCTCAGATGGAGACTCCACGCACGCACCCTTGAAATAGGGGAACTGCCAGCCACCACCTATTAGTAGGGGCCTACCAATTTTGTGGTGGTGAAAAACATATCAGGGACTGTGAAATGAACCCTTCCCCGAGAAATCTGATCTCACCCTTGCTCCTGGGAGCTCTCCAGCCAGAGGCTCCTAGCTCTGAGGCCCCAGCCGGGCTGGGGAGGAACAGGACTTGTCCTTCCCCTGCACAGCCTGTTTCAGTGAGAGATCAGACCTACCTCCGACTGCCTCCTCCTGAAGCTCTGGAGCTGGGCAGCAGCCCCAGAGGTTCCTGCAGCTGAAGAAGGCTTGTGGAGGTGAGGTCAATCTCCCCCTGCTGATGGAAGCACCACAGCTGGGGGCTCTTGGCTGCGAGTCACCCACCGGGCTTGGAAGGGACAGGGCTTGTCCTTCCCCTGCATGGCTGCTCTGGCGAGGAGGAAGATCAGACCAGCTCAGGGTACCTTTTGGGTTGGGACCCCCAGGGTTACACCACCATGAAATTACATATGTAAACATCTGAAAAGGTGAAATTGACCAATTAAAAAACCCTCTGGCCATGAAACTGATCAAAATGGACTGTGAATTTGGTAGGGGCCTATTATTGTCTTGAGCTGACTCTCTCCCCCACTCCTTTCCCAGCTTGCCCCATAGTCCCCTTCAGTACAATGGAGATGGAACAGGAACAATGAACATCCAAATAACTCAGTGCATTCTTGTTATGGATCAAGTTTTCCAATTATTTTTCAAAAATGACTTAAGTGACCTGCCAAGATCTTTACCTGTAAGAATCTCTTCACACCACGAAGCACCTTGCTACCTGCTGAAAAAACCCTCTCCCCAGCAGTGCTCTCTAGAACTCCCTGCTTGCTGGAGTGACATTTACCAACCTTCAATATTTATTTGTTAAGAAAAAAATCAGTTCTCTCTCACTCAAAGCTTTTTAAAAAGACTTTAAAATCATTCTCTTTTCTTTGTATAATTTTGATCAATGACAGAAATGTATCCATTACCAAGAATTACAATAAACTGTTTATTTGAAAAATTAGATTGCAATGATAATTAAAATTAAAAACATAACATTTATTTAATTGTCCTTTCCTCCTGCTGCTCCAGGTCTTCCCCTCTGTGCCCCACTCAGCTGCAGCACTGCCTGGCTCTGCATCTCTCCATGGCCTGGGGAAGAGCAGCTGGAGTTGGGTTTTAGCTAAAGCAGTGCTTCTCAAACTTTTTTTTTTTTGGTGGACCACTTGAAAATTGCTGAGTCTTGGCAGACCACTTAATGATCTTTCCAAATGCTGTTTGTACCGATACTTAACTGTTGTAAAGCGTTCTGGATAAATGCACTATATTAAAAAAATTAATAATTTTTTGTTCTACAAATAAAAGCACACAATTCATATTTTAATATCAGTACTGTAGTCTTACCTTTCTAATGCAAGGGATGTGCCCTCTCTCCCCCTATCATGGCAGCCCCTGAGCTGGGGCTGGGAAAGGGGAGGGGGGTGTCTCTCCCTGGCAGCTGCAGCCCTGGAGCTGGGGAAAGTTGCCTCTTTCTCTGGCCGCCGCAACCCTGCACATCCCCATACCACCCCCTTCTCACCCCACTGCCCCCTCCCACCTACCTCTTATTCCCCCCAAGGCCACCACTTCACCTACATGTGCGTCTTCTCCAGGGTCCAGGCACCTATTAGTGGAGCCAGGCCCTGTGCCCTCATTCTCTTGTGTGCAGCCACTCAGGCGTGCACCTTAGAGGGAACGATCCGTGGACCCCTGAATGGAGCTCGCGGCCCCCCATGGTTTGAGAACTTCTGAGCTAAAGTGAACTAAGATCACTGTCCTCCTGAGTGAGAACATCCCTGTAGGGTTAGAGACTCTAACATCATCCCTTTGGTTCAGTCACCTTCACTGGTCTGGTGGCCCCCTATAGCCAGGGCCTGGGCCGAGCTGCTCTGCCCCAGGCCGAGCCGTCTATCCAGGGCTGCTTTAGCTGTGGGATCCCTTGGGAGGGCTCCCCTAGCTCGAGTCACTCTGCTCCTAATAACCGGGCTGGTTTGCACTGCAGGGGATAGCTCAGCACCCAGGCAAAGCAAGGGAGCCTGGGGCGGGGCTGAGGGGAAAGGGGGAGAGGCAGGAAAATCCGGGGCGGTCTGCAAACCCGGATCCTGGCCCGTTCTTTAACCATGTTTTGGGGGTGGAGAAATGGTCGGGGGGGGGCTGTGGGGGGCAGGGTCCCGGGCAGGAGCTGGGGTGGAGGTCGGACTGTGGGGCCCCGGGCAGGAGCCGGGCGCAGGGCGCTACAATCCCGCCGGCTGCCGCAGGGGGGCGCCGCGCCCGGCTGGCGGGGCCGAGCTGTGCTGTGCTGTGCGGTGCGGTGCGGGGCGGGGCGGGGCGCAGCTGGTTCCCGGGGGCTGAGCCCTGACGCGGAGCTGAGCGGAGCCGGGTGAGCGCGCGGCGGCGGCGAGGCCCAGGTGAGCCGGGGGTGGCCCGGGCCCTGCAGGTCCGCTGCTGCGGCGGGTCCCTGCCCGGGCTGGGCTGGGGGCTTTGCACGAGGCGGGGGGAGCAGCGCGCCGAGCCTGCACCGGACTAGTGCGGCTCCCGGGGCTCGGCTTGGAGCTCGCCCCTCCGACTGGGCCGGTCCCAGCCTGCAGCCCCGGGGGTGACGAGCAGGGGACTTGCTGGGGGTGGCTCCTTCCTAACCCAGCTAATGCTCCTGTCCCGCCGGGCTCTGCCGGGCTCAGCAGAGCCCAGAGGTTCCTCCGCAGCCCGGAGCCCTTTGGCCCGTCCCCGTCCCCCTGCACGAGCCGGCTGGGGCCTTCTCCCAGCGGGAGAGGAGGGGGCAGTGCAGGCCCGGAGCTGCTGTAACCTCCCCTCCGAGCCCACTCTGTGCCCGGGGGCAGGGGGTGTCCTGCAGCCTGCCGGGTGCTGCTGTCTGGGCTCTGCCTCGGGATGTGCCGAGCAACGCGCGGGGCCGCAGCCTGAGCAGAGGAGAAAGTCTCCGGGTGAGGCAGAAGCTTGTTGTTTCTGGATGTTCCCCTTCGAGCGACTCACCACCTCAGCAGCTGGTTTCTTGGACCTGTATCACGAGGAGGATGAAACCAAGTCCAGAGTCTCCCCTTTGCCCCCCCCCCCCCCCGATCTGCTGCCACAAGCTGGTCTGGTGATTTAACTGTTGGCATTTCCCCATGTAAAACACGCAAATTGCAGTTTTCAGATGGGCACTGCAGCAGGTGCACTCATGCTGCTGGGTGTGAGACCCACAGCCTGTGCTGTGTGGGCCTGTGACATCTCACACACACCCCTAGCCTGTGTGCGGGCACGGAGACCAGGACTGCGATGTCCTGTACAAGCACTGTCTCGGCGTTGTCCGTTCCCAGAGCTGAAGGCACTGGCAGTGATATGAAATAAGGAACAGCTAGGAAGGGGTCATCTCATGCAAGCTGCAGTAGTTAATGTTTGTCAGAGTTTGGGTTGAATTAGCAGTATTTACCGAAGCATCTGCTGAGCAAGAAGGGCTACCAGCCAAGTCAGACAGAGGGTCAGGAGCATATTGGACAAACCCAGTGTATTTTTGAGTTTAGAAAAGGAGCAGATTTTTCTTGTAAGTAGTTAACATCCTTGGGCACTGCTAATCCTGCTGTTGTACAGGGGGGTGCTGGGAAGCCCTCCCTCCTGGCCTGGCTTTAGATTTCTGTAGCATTTTGAACTATAAGCGGATTTCCGTGAGCCAGTTCAGCTGAAACAAGCCGTGGTCTCCTGACTTCTGTCTTATCCACTTCCGAACCCCCACCCCCTTTGTCTTATCCTGTGGGCCTAAAATGACTGGGAATGAGCTGCTGGTTCTGCTTGCTTGAGCAGGGGGTTGGACTAGATGAGCTCCTGTTCACCCTGCAGGGATGAGTGGGGAGATTTGATGCCCTGTGATGTGCTGGGTACTCAGTGGGCACAAACATTAAATCACTTTTACATCAGTGGGTAAGGAGATTACAACATTCCAGCATTTAACCCTGTTCTTGCAGGGCACCAGCAGCTGCCTCATGGCCCAGAGAAATTTGTTGCTTCTTGGCTAACCTGATGTCTTGGGCAGTTGATAGCTCTATGGCAGATAAAGACATCTGTTCTCTGATGATTGCCCAGCCAGTTCCCTCCATCTGACTTCTACCACTGCAAGTGTGGGGGTGGGGGGTGGTTATCTGTGGGGGATAGTTATCCGTGTTTGCACTATCACCAAACCTCTTTGCATAGATTACCCAGAGCAAAGTGGTATCTTGCTGGTCCCTCTGTCCTAGGTGTAACAGAGTAGCGTGATGTTGTGGACTGGCCAGTCCCTCCTCAGTTAATGACTCCTCATAACTATCCAGTAACAGTCCTAAGGGCATGACCTTTGGATGACTTTAAAGAACAGGCTGATTCACTATTCCTAATGGGTTCAGATGATCTGAAAGACAGGCTTATGCCCTACCTACACGCTTACTGCAGTGCTTTGGTACCACAGTCCAGGTGCCTTAGGAACACCATAGACAGTAAACATTTCGAAAGAAGAACAGACTCCTGCTTGATGTACGTGCTCATGCTCTTGACTAAAGCCAGCAGCATGGATGGAGACCGTCAGATCCCCCTAGAGCTCTCCTGGGTATCTACCCGGATAATTGGATGGCCCAGTGAGCAGTGCTTGCATCTGTGTGAGAGTGGGAAGTTTTCCCTAGGGTGTGTGAGGGTCTCAACTATCAATTTCTGCAAAATTTTTAACAACGCAGGTCTAATCTAGCTTCTAGCCATCCGGTTACAAAGAGAAGCACCAAAATGCGACCAGTGCGGCGGTGTTTGTCTGAGTGCACCACTGCCCTGCCTATGCTAGGGCTTTTCCAAAGCAGCAGCAGGTTAACTAAAGTGACAAGACTGGTCAGTTTCAGGCTGCTCTTCAGATCCTCCTGGGCAGCAGTGACATCTACAACTACCATGTCAATTTCACAATGCTTTGGAGGAAAACTTTTGACAAGACAGAGGCAGGCACTGATCTTAGTCCTGGGAAGGACCCAGTAACTGGCTGACGGGCAGAGCGGGGCAGGCAGTCCACTCTTGCAGCAGTCAGAAGGCTCAGGAGTAGGGAGACCGTCAGAATGCGCCTTCATCCTATTGGCATCTAGATGAGGGTGGTAGAGGCTGGTATGAAAAGCAGAGCCCTGCATAGAGTTCCCAGACAGCATCCTTCGCCTTTCCATGCTGTTTTGGCAGGGGCTAGGCCCTTCTCCAAGACAGGCTGCTCTTGGGTTTTGCTGGTGGAGCCCCCATTCCTGTGGAATTTGTATCTCCCTGGCTCGTGGGTTTAAGGCTTGTACACACTACCACTTATGTTGCTCAGGAGTGTGAATAAGACCCCTCCCCCCCGAGGAACGTAAGTTGCACCCTCCTAAGCCTCGGTATGGACACCGTTATGTCAGCGGGAGAGCTGCTCTCACATTGGCGTAGAGCGTCTTCACCAGACGTGCCACAGCCGGGCAGCTACATCAGCCCAGCTATAGCTTCTAGTGTAGCCTAGCCCTCAGGCTCCTGGCTACTAGGCACCTGGTAAAATGTTCAGGTCCTGGTCATAGTCCCTTTGCCTCACATGGATGGTATTGTGGATCTGCAGCCCTCTTGTCCTTGGGGTTTGTGAGGGAGTCCATGATCTTCCCACACAGTATCCTTCCACAAGCACCTTGGGGTGCTGGCACCCAACTTCTCAAGGCTATCCTAACTATTACCCCGGTTAGCGTATGTACCAAATGACTCCATTATTCCCCACTCCCACCCCTGAAGTCCCAAATAAATGGATGATGACATTTATAACATTTCTGTAGGGCCTCCTTCCCAAAGTGATCTACTGTATCTTCTCTCTACAGAGATGCACGTGATGAAGCTGGATTGCTCACCCCAAGGCATGTGGGAATCTAATCCCCAGCTATCTCTGGGGTGGAATGACAGCCACACTCCATACTGGCTTAGGAAAGTGAACAAAGTGAGAATCATAGAACTGGAAGGGACCTCGAGAGGTCATCTAGTCCCATCCCCTGCACTCATGGCAGGACTAAGTATTATCTAGACCAGGGGTAGGCAAACTATGGGCCATGGGGTGTTTTAAGCTGGCCTGTGAGCTCCAGCTGGGGTGCTGTGTCTGGGGCTTGCCCTGCTCTGGAGCTCCAGCTGGGGCGCTGTGTCAGAGGCTCCTGTGTGCTCCAATCCCAATTTTGTGAGCATTCATGGCCCGCCATACAATTCTATTCTCAGATGTCGCCCTCAGGCTAAAAAGTTTGTCCACCCCTGATCTGGACCATCCCTGACAGGTGACTGGAGATTTTTGAGAGCTGGTTAGACAATGGTGGAGATCCCTAGGCAATTTGTTCCAGTTCTTAGCCGCTGACAGGAAGTTTTTCCTAATGTCCAACCTAAACCGCCCTTGCTGCAATTTAAGCCCATTGCTTCTTGTCTCATCCTCAGAGGTTACAAGGAGGAGGGGGAAAAATAGTTCTCCATAACAACATTTTATGTACTTGAAAATTGTTATCATGTCCCCTCTCAGTCGTCTCTTCTCCAGACTAAATAAACCTTTTTTTTCAATCTTCCCTCATAGGTCATGTTTTCTAGACCTTTAATCATTTGTGGTGCTCTTCTCTGGACTTTCTCCAATTTGTCCACATCTTTCCTGAAATGTAGTGCCCAGAACTGGACACAATACTCCAGTTGAGGCCTAATTAGCACAGAAGAATTACTACTTGTGTCTTGTTTGCAGCACTCCTGCTAATACATCCCAGAATGATGTTCGCTTTTTTTGCAACACCGTCACACTGCTGACTCATATTTAGCTTGTGATCCACTATGACCCCCAGATTCCTTTCTGCAGTGCTCCTTCCTAGGCAGTCATTGCCCATTTTGTATGTGTGCAACTGATTGTTCCTGCCTAAGTGAAGTACTTTGCATTTGTCCTTATTGAATTTCATCCTATTGACTTCAAACCATTTCTCCAGTTTATCCCTACATACGTGTGTTGTTTGTTTATGTACATCCTTTGTAATTTGGCCTATTTTCTACTTTTTGTAGGACTCTCTTTTGGAGTTTCAGATCATTGAAGATCTCCTGGTTAAGCCAGAGTGGTCTCTTGCCATGATTCCTATTTTTCTTACGCAGTGGGATAGTTTGCTCTAGTGCCATTAAAAATGTCTTTTTGAAAACCTTCCAACTCCCTTAAACTGTTTTCCCCTTAGAGTTGCTTCCCATGGGATCTTACCTACCAGCTCCCTGAGTTTGCTAACGTCGCCTTCTGGACATCCATTAGCTTTATTGGGCTATTTTCCCTCTTATTCCTTAGAAGCCTTAGAATCATGAACTCTCTCATTTTATGATCACTTTCACCCAAGCTTCCCTCCACTTTCAAATTCTCATCCAATTCCTCCCTATTTGCCAAGTTAAATCTAGAACAGCCTCTCCCCTAGCAGCTTTCTGCCCCTTCTGTTTCCATTTGAAACTGGGACAGAATATGATGTTCTGGGCTGAAATTAACGACGAGGGTCCTGGCCAGTGTCCCTAATGTTGCCCATACAAGTAAATACCATGGGGATCTTTACCTACTCCGAAGGGACAGGATGCTAGATTTAGATCTCCTCTGACCGGTCTCCTGCTGCATACCATCACGTAGTCCCGTGCTGCTGACAAAGGCAGAGCATGACCTGCTAAAATGACCTGCTAAATCAGCCACTCACTGCCAGACCCTGAGCCGCACGAGAGGGAATAAAAAAGAACAGCAGAGTTTTAAAGATGCAGTTTCTGTCTCTGGTGTTGACTTTCATTTGTTTGCAACCTCCCTGCTGGAAAACACAGGCCCGGCCCCTGGTCTCACTAGCCATTGTCAGAACTGGCACATTGCAACAGCATCAGGCTGCTTAGGGAATTGCTTTCCTGGGCACAAATGGGCAACCTTGGTTTGCTAAGCCAGACTTTAAGCCAAAAGGAAATAGGGGAGGAATAGGAAAGAGATGAAATAAGATGGAGAAAGGAAAGGATGGATGGGGGGGGGGCACAGTCTCACATCCCAGGTGGTGGTTGACATTTAGCAAGAGCTGGGGAGTTGACAGTATCACCTGGGCCCCTCTTTTCTGGCCCGATCTGCTCAGGACTTTTCTCAGGATTAGGACGACAAAGGCCGAGCAGTGTTCTGGAGGGTCCCAGAAGACAGTGCGGCTGGCAGCCATGGTGGTAAAACTCATGCCTTCCCCTGCTTTCAGTTAGCAGTTGTTGAGTTTTCTTTTTCTTCATTTTCCCTCAAAAAGTAACTTTTTAATGACCCCCAACGGGAGCAATGGGTGGAATAGTCTCTCCCCTTCTTATGTGGTCACCAATTAGACCTAATTTTCAACCCAATTTTGGTCCATTGATTTCCAGTCCCACATGTCACTTGTTTACCAGGCATGATCTCAGCACAGTCCTTGAGTTACATCAGTAGGTCTTTGTGTTTGGACTAATTCAGACTTTGTCTCACTTTTGTACCTTTTCCCATCAGCATTTTTTGTTATACGTTATTGTGACACTTTATGAACTTTTATAAGAACGGCCAGCCTGGGTCAGACCAAGGGTCCGTCTCGCCCATGTCCTGTCTGCTGACAGTGGCCAGTGCCAGGTGCTCCGGGGGAATGAACAGAACAGGTGGTCACTGAGTGATTCATGCCCTGTCATCCGCTCCCAGCTTCTGACCCCCAGAGGCTTCTCACAGCTGAACTTCCAATTAGGGTAGATGTGTAGGCCCAGTTATTACCACACCCTTGCCTGCAGAAGTCAGGCTTGGTGAAGAGCCAGCTTTCCCCGAGGCTGGAATATCTGCCCTGTTCACTTCCCAGGCCGGCTCCATAGGAGCCTTTCCTGAGGTACTGGGGATAGAGCCGTGGGGGTTTGAGTCCGACCCTCCTGCCTGCTGCCATGGGGCAGAACCAGGCTCTTCTTGCAAACGCGTGTTGAAGTGAAGGGGAAGCCGGGTTGCTTCCCTTCCCTGCTGGTCTCTCATTTGGCTGCTACGGTGCAACAGTCGGGTTAGCTTCACCTCTGCATGCACTGGAGGTAGCATTGGCCCTGGGGGCTGTGGGCAGGCAGGAGCTGGAGCAATCGCAGCATGGGCTGGAATCTGCCTCTGGGGGATGAAGGTCTCACCCCGAAGCGGAGCTGTGGCTGTTTTTGAAGTTAAACTGAGTGAGACACCCGCCAGCAGCATCTCAGATCAACCCCATGCTCTCCAGGGAGCTTTGCAGAGGTGTCGTGGAGTGAGTCCTGTTCAGGACACAGAGCAGGACAGGCCCCCGGCCCTTCCGCACCAGGCATACAGGCCCCTACCACGTGAGCTGAAGGAGGGAGTGGCAGGCTATTTGGATCCCCCAATGGTGCCTGCATCCGGCCCGTGTCTTGTGACCGAGCTATAGCCTTGATGTGGGCTGCTGCTGGAGGGAGATCTGGTCATGTGCCTTGGCTGCGCTTGTGACGCATTTTCAGCCAAACATAAGACAAACCTGAGTGCCGAAGCTTGGATCTGACTGTGTGATGCTTGGATTTAGGCTTGTCCCTTTGTCCCATTTAGATCCCAACATTTTAAGACCAGAAGGAGCTTTAGATAGTCTAGTCCAGGGGTAGGCAACCTATGGCACGGGTGCCGAAGGCGGCACATGAGCTGGTTTTCAGTGGCACTCACACTGCCTGGGTCCTGGCCTCCAGTCCAGGGGGCTCTGCATTTTAATTTAAATTAAGCTTCTTAAACATTTTAAAAACCTTATTTTCTTTACATACAACAATAGTTTAGTTATGTATTATAGACTTATAGAAAGAGGCCTTCTGAAAACATTAAAATGTATGACTGGCATGTGAAACCTTAAATCAGAGTGAATAAATGAAGACTCAGCACAGCACTTCTGAAAGGTTGCTGACCCCTCGCCTAGTCTGACTTCCTGTATAACGCAGGGCAGAGGGTCCCCCAGTGGTGCCTGCATCCGGCCTGTGTCTTGTGACCGAGCTAGAGCCAGTCTCCGAGAAGGGCCCGTGGAGAGAGGCAGGGTGGTGAAGTCAGAGGGCAGACATGGCCCTAATCCTCCCCAAAGCCCTCGTGTTCTAGTTCGAGGTTTGGGGAGGTTTAGAGGGTGGTGATGGAAGCTGTCTGCCAGCGCTAGCCCGGGGAGGGAGGGGGGATCATGCTGCTGCTCAGAATTCAGGGAAGGTTCTGATACCCCCAGAAAGCCCCGTGTAGCTCCCAGTGTTAACCCTCCTGTCTGGTGGCCGTTGTCCAGGACGCTACCCCCTGGAGGCCATTTCATGTCCCGGTGTCTTTGAGCTGTGTGGCCTCAGACCCCAGGCGGTGGGTCTGGTCTCTGCCTCATTGCATGTGCTCTGCTCAGGGCTGCTTTCCCAGCTCTTCCCCCAGCATTGCTCTGCTCTGCATCATGCTGCCTGTGGCAGTGCCTCTCTGCTCCTCCTGTGCTGGGTGCCCTGCCTTGCACCACTCCGCCCACGTTCCCAGGCAGTCCCGGTAACAGGACTGTATCTTCCCTCTGCAGAGATGCACACGGTGGAGCTGGATTGCTCACTGCAAAGCTTGTGGGAATCTGGTATCTGCTCAAACCCCATCTCTTCTCTCCTCCCCCCTCCCTCCGGACACCATGCTCCTGCTTCACATGCGTTACTTCATTGTCATAGCTCTGCCTGGCCAAACGCACCCACCTGGCCAGCTCTGTTTGCCTGGGCTACGAGTTGCAGGTGACCTCCTCTGCAAGTGATGGGCCGGCATTTCCCATGCAGCAGAGCCTAGTTACAAACTGTCCTTGACAAGGCCTAAATACAGACATGACGATAGCACCCTGCTCCTCTTTCTCCCTTGCAAGCCTCCCCACATCCCTGTTTGGGGCCACCTGCTCCAGGCCTGGTTCTTTTTCTGAGCGAAGACCTTTGAGCAGCTGCTCAGTCTGGCCTTTCCAGGGTCTTTGCCCCCTCTTGTGTCTCTGGCTCCTCCAGCCTTTTCCGGCCAAGGGCCGAATTCTTAAACCCCCGTTGCACCATCATTCTCCAAAGCTGCCTGTGCTGAGCTGGTGCCTCCCATATCGCCTCCCTTACGAGGCAGAACTGGAGTGCAACGGAGCTGCTGGTTCCAGGCTCCCCTACTATCCTCCCACCCTCTGTGAGCGAGTTGATCTGCCAGGGCTGCTTTCTGCATCAGCAAGCTGTAACCTGGTAACTGTCTGGCTGCCCGCTGTGAGAGCTCCTCTCCTGGTGACTTCCCATGCAGCACAACTCTTTGGGGATTGGCTTGTCAGGTCCTTTCTTGGAGCTCTTCATGGCCATTTGGTGCTTTGCTGCTGTATTTGTGTTGGGGGCGTGCCCGCAGGCCCACCCCGGGCTCGGAGCTGGCAGGCTAGGCTGTAACTGAGCTGGGTCGGCAGGTGCTAATGTACAATAGCTTTGTCTGGGCTAGAATTCTAGAAGAGATGACAACCCAGCACCACAACTCTAACCCATAGTCCAGACAAAGCTGTGGGTGACAGATGATGTGTGGAGCACAAGGTGATCATGAGACTGCCATAGACTAGAACTCAACTCCGTGAACGCAGCTCTGAGCAAATAGGGGCTAGTTGGCTCCTGCTCGCCCTTATGCGGAGGCTTAATCTGAGTATGGGGAAAGCTCTGGGATTGCTGCTCAAAGAAGGGGTCTGGGCCATTTGTTGGACTGGACCAAGCGTTTGGTGTAGGACACGATCCTGCGTGGGCCTGGCATGGCCATGCTGACTGGATCAGGCTTTTCTAACTTTTATTTCAGAAACAAAATCTCTATCCCAAGCAGAGTTTCAGCCCTGAAAATGAAATCCTGGAGGTCCGCAGGGGACTGCACAGTTGCTGTTGATCTTACGAGGAATGCTCTTGGATACTATCCTGATGAGTGGGAGGGTACAGATAGATTCCACTGTCAGTGCCTGGTCTCTGGTTTTCACATCTGCTTCTTTCTTTTACTGGCTGGATTCCAGCTTCTCTAACAGAAACCCAGTCTCTTTGCTCCTGGCACTTCCCTAAGGCTCTGTTTTGCTCTGGGTGCTGGAGTCTAGTGTTGTCAGATGTGTTCTCAGATGCTACCGGTGTGGTGCTCTGCTCTCTCCTTGTTGGTATCACTCAGCTGCATGCATATGTGTTCCCTCTTGTGCTGCCCCAGCTCTGCGCAGATAGCTGACACAGCAGACCCGAAGAGAACCCCCAGTGACCACAGAGTCTAGTAAGGTACGAAGGCACGTCGGCCAGGTTTATTGCCGTATTGGATACAATAATAGTTCTCTGTAGGTTTCTTAGCCTAACTCAGGGCATACTATGAATATGTACCCACGGTCAATGGACTCGGCTCAGTCAGTGGCGGGACTTTCCACTGCCCCTCCGGCCGGACAAAGACATCACCCCAAGGATGCATTCTTATACACAGGTACAAACAAGTTACACATCACTCCTGACGTATTGAG
Source organism: Gopherus flavomarginatus (assembly GCF_025201925.1). Lineage (NCBI taxonomy): Eukaryota > Metazoa > Chordata > Testudines > Testudinidae > Gopherus > Gopherus flavomarginatus. The sequence goes on from NC_066633.1 coordinate 23,009,933, forward strand.
GTACAACCCTTCTACATAGCAAGGTACAACCCCTCTACGTAGTAAGGTGCCGCCTCTCACCTTGTACATGTTGGTTCGATCAAAACAACTCTATCCATTATATTACCCTTTTGCCCCTGTCATTGGGATGGGTCAGTCTGTTCCTTGTTATCTGTGTGGAATGTACCAGTATGTGAATGTTCTGATCTCTAGTGTTCAGTACCTTTTAGGTACGTATCTTCTTGCAGCATCAGCCCTTTCCTTGCAGCTTCTGTGAGCGGGGCCTGCCTCTGGCTCACTGCTTCACTTTGCTTTATGTTAGCAAAGTCTTGGCCATTATTTTAGTTCAGGCCTCATACTAGGCCTCTGATACCAACGTTTACATCTTAGGGCCTCCTCTTACTACATTCCCCACTTTTTGTCTTTTTATGGGGAGGATGTTTACCCATCGTCCTGGAAAAGCATAATGCATGGACTAAAGATAACCCAGTGGGCTAAACACTGTTATGTGATTACCTTATTTTACCATCCATACACTCATGCCCCATCTGTCTTTTTAGTCTGCACATTCCCTCATACGACTGTTAGGCAGATTTTATTATTCAATTATTTTTTAGTCCCTTCTGGTGGGCCTGGGAATGTTAGGCCCGGGACCATGACTGAGGAATGTAGTATTATGATTGAGTCTTAAAGGCACTCCCAAATAATTAATATGAATTATATGGATATTGCATATATATTTGTAGTGTGTATGGGCCTATATGCATAGTATGTATGTGTACATATGACACCAACTTATATCCAAGTGTAACCATGTTTTTCCAGGCTGCTGGTGTACTCTGGCCCTTTTACTTTGGTGACACAGATAGAAACACACTTTCATTAGGGCAATTCCATTAGTAGTAGTAGGCTGAGTATTTTGAAATACTGGGATAGGGGTTGTGATAGTGTGTCCCACAGTGCTATGTATATGAGAAGTAAAACAGAAATGTGGAGTAGTGACACTACCACTGAGGCCTTTATATATAAATATATTGTAATTAGTTACTACACAGCACTGTCCATTCATGTTATAGGTTACCCTTGCTGCTGGTCGTCACCCTTAGCTAAGCTTTACTGGGCAGGAAACAGAAGTGGGTAGCTTCTCTGTTCCATTGGTTGAACTGCTCTGTGATACACCAGTGGTTGATGTAGATCCAGTTGTTTCTTATGGATGCTGTCTTCCAGATAACCTACTGAATGGACAGTAACCAATTTATCAAATATTGCTGTGTCGGGATTTAATATTGGTACCCAGACACTGAACAAGATTGTTTTGAATAACATGTGCCTCAGTTAGGATGCAGTGTTACTGACCCAAATTACGACTGGTACTAACAGGCAATTTGTTTACCAATTTTTAGTTACTATGTAACTTAATTTCTTTACCAATTTGTTTTTTCCTTGCCTTCATGGTGTTTGCTGCCATTCGTTTGTTGATTTTTACCTGTGGATTGGTTAAACAGTTTAGCAAGGTTATACACATTGTACATATCATACAGCAATAATACAATACAGCAATAATACAGCAGTACAGTGATGATACAGTAGTAGAGTAAGAATACAGTTATTTTTACACAGTAACCAAGTTGAAATTAAATGACAGTTTTTCTGGTCCAGCTAGTGATTTTTGTCTGATTGTTAACTTAGTTGTCCATATATGGTAGGTAGAGGTGTATTTGAACAGTCTCTTATTTATAAAGCATTTTTCTTTTCTTGATGCTTGGAGGTTTCTTCACTGTATACAGTTATTATCTGGTGTCTTCAGGGTGTGATATTTTCTGGCATCTTTGGTCTGTGAGATGCAACTTAAAACAACGTTTGTTAGTTAACATAGTAAAGTTTTTTGTTTGTTTGTTTTCAGTAACACAAACTTAATACACAGTTTTAACTTAGTTTGTTTACACTGTAATAAGAACAATGTAATAGGGACCGAGCCTTTTATAACATAAGCTATACTTTTGCAATTGTTGTCTAGACATTCATTTTCATTTGGGGTGCATTACTAATATTTTATACTAAATGTAATGCTTAACAGCTAAAATAAATGCTCACAATCTTTCATGAGAAGGGGTATTGCTTTTCCTTGCTGAATACTTTGTTTTTATTAACATAACTTCAACAAGCTTTTTAGAGTTAGAGTTAATTTGCTTGTGATACCAATTTCACTTTTGTTAACTGTTTAGAAGCACAAACTTTAACAACCATTGCTTCCAATTAACATAACATAACAAAAGAAAAACATATAAAATTAAACCAACTATAGAATTAAACCAAAATAAATTTTAAATACAGATACTTGCAAATACTTTGAGGGTCTTTGAGGGTATACTTTCAAAATGCTTTGCCATGTTTGGGAGCCAAAGGTGGAAACCTGTTGAAAACGTGGGAACCTGTTGAAATTGTTTGGTTAGCTTTATGCATAAATTGTTATTTTAAAACATATTGGCTATGACATTCTTATAACTATAGCCCAAACAAGAAACTGACATTTTGTTAATATTATTTTTACCTTAATGTTGAGGTTTCCCTTCACATTTTTTCTTTGAATAACAATTTAAAAAAAAAATTAAAAAACAAAACTGTGATTGATAAAAGAAAATTATTTTTGTTTGCAATTGCATTATTTGTTGAGGCAGAAATATATGTACATATATTTGTAACTGAACCTTTTTGAACTTTGCACAAAAAATTGGTGTTAATAATACTATGATTATACCCCAACCATGATTTTAAAATAGTGTGGTACCACATTTTATATATATATATTTTTTTTAAAGGGTGTAAAATTGACTTTTGTTGCAACAACAAAAAAATGTAGTAAGAGGAGGCCCTAAGATATAAACTTTGGTATCAGAGGCCTCCTCTTACTACAGCTAGCAAAGATCACTTGGCCTGGCAGCACAAGGCCCTTTGTGCACAGCTGCCCTCTGCGGCTGTGCAGGGAGGTGGAGGATTGAGGGGGCTCGGGCAAGTCCCCCCGGAGCTTGAGGGGCTGGCTTGTGCACAGCTGGATGCTGGCAGCCTCATTCTTGCTGTATCTCGGGGTTCTCTCAGGGCCGAGGGTTGTGAGGGACGTAGCCTCTCCCTAGAGCAGTGTGGCTCAATGTCCTTCACTGTGTTAATGGATGTGGAGGGGGGGGTTCCCACTGTAGTAGTGACGAGAGGAGAGGGGATGTGGTGTCTGCCTGACCCATTGCAGCTCACCAGCGCTGGCAGCTTTGGAGCCTGCCTGTTGGATAGCTGTTCAGAGCTGGCAGCTGCCTCCACCTCCACGCTGAGCAAACCAGTGGTCGTTGTCCAGGCGTCCTGTGTGTGGCAGTCACTGCACTGCAGCCTGCCTCTCCTGGCTCCTTCGGGGACCCCCGCCAGTGACTCCCCATTCTGAGCCTCCTCTTCTTCTCACGGGAATAGCTGGGCTGCAGTATCCACGTATCCGCTTGAGGGGTGCCTCTGCTTTTCCTCCCTAATGCAAATGCAGCCTTTGCAGAAGGGTCTGTCACTAATAACCCCGCTGGGATGGGCAGTGTCCAGCCCTGAGCTCAGGCCAGGAAGCACCGCGAGGCCAAGGGCCAGTGACCGTGGGACAGTTGGACGGCATGGCTGGTAGAGAACCTTGGGAAGGGGATTCCCAAGGAGGTTGCTGTCTAGCTGTAGTGGCTTGCCAGATATCGGATCATAATGCTGCCGATTGGATCCTCATGGTCTTTACTTCCTCCTTCAGTCATCACTTGATGTTGTCAGCCACGCTCTCAAGAACATGTAGAGCTAGACGTGACTGCGTTCTGCCTCCTGTAGCTCTAGCTGTCTGGGGCAGATCAGCTGCCGAAGTCCTGTTGTGATTGCTGTAGGAGAGAAGCCACGTGGCCATGGGGAGAATGTGATCTGCACGACCTAAATCTCCGTACTAACCAGAGATGAAAGCATTTGGTGGGATGGTGTGCGGATATCTCTGGAGCAGTACATGGGTCTTGGTCCTGCGCGCAGGCAGTTCAGTTCCTGTTTGTCTCTGTTACCTGGGACTGGGTACAGAAACTAACATCACTGGTGCATGAGTGGTGCTGGTCTGGGGAGATGTTCTCACAGCATCAGCAGTCCCTGAAGGGTTAAGTATGTTTGGGCTAGACAATTACAGCTGGATTCTTTGACCCAGATTCTCCAGACTCAGACGGGCTTTGTAAGGCACCTTTTATGTGGGAGGTGCCCCCAAGTGCTAGCTGCAGAGTTCCAGGCGTGGGGACAGGGTGTGGTGTTGCTGTGGCAGCCAGCCAGGCGTGGTTGGTGGTGACAGATATAGATGAATTGAATAATTTGCCTTTTCACCCATAGATCTTTGAGTGCTTTGCAGAGGTGGGTGAGTATCATCCACGTTTTACAGATGGGAAACTGAGGCATGGAGTCTTCCTAGAACCCAAGTCCCCTGGCTCCCAGCCCAGTGCCCTGTCCACATGGCAAATCACAGGAAAGCTTGGCTTGGGTATCAGTTGCTATCAACTGAACTGTGGAATCGTCTCCCGAGGGAAGCAGTGGAAGCCCCTTGCTTAGCCATGCTCTTGTGTTCCCACGGGGCACAGCCTGTCAGAGGCTGCCTGGAGCAGGGCTTGAGGCAGTAGCTTCAGTGACTCTCCCTGGGATGCAGCCTCTAAATTGCTGTTTCGCCATGTGTTTTTCAGGCTCTCCCGTTGCTGAGATTCCAGGATGCAGGCACAGTCTCTGCTCCACAGCGGCTATTTCCACCCTGTGCTGCGCTCCTGGCAGGCCTCAGCCACGGCCTTCGATGCCTCTAACTTCATCTACCCCATCTTTGTCACGTAAGTGAGGGCTGGAGCCTGTGCTCCCAGCTGAGGAAGCGAGAGGAAATCTCTCCGGGAATGTGCAGACAGAGCTCCGTGGAGCAGCTTCCTTGCTTCAGAGGAGATCACGCAAAGGGGCAGCGGCTCCCAGCTGGTGTGCAGCCCCTGAGTCTGCAGGCCACCTGCCTCGGGACGTGGGAGCTGCCATCCTGAGCAGAGCCATGGTCCCTCTACAGCAGCGTCCTGCCTTTGGCAGAGTGTGCAGTGCTGTCCTAGCTGGGTGGGGAAGGGCAGGGCAGCTTCCTGCCCTACTGCTCTGAATTCCCATCGGAGCGGAAGTGGCCATGGGCATGTCACCCCGTAGTAACCTCTGTACGTCGAGGGGAAGCTGCTCACTGCAACCTTTCCCTGGATCTGAACCAGCTTGTGTCTGTGACCAGCCTGGTGCCTCCCTGGGGTGCTTTGCTAATCCTCCCAGAAATGCCAGGGCTGCTGGGCTGAGGTGTCCATCCTGGGGTGGTGGAGCCAGTCTGCGTGTGCTCCTCAGCTGGGGCGGTTTCTGATGTGGCCTATGGGATGCTGGCAGGCTTAGAGCTGTACATCCCCTCCTGAGCGGGCTGTGTTTGAATGAGGCCGTGAGCCCTGTGGAATCTGGTGTGACAAAGTGGGGATTTTCCCTTGTTATGTTGTATGTGAGTCTTACCGTTCTGCATGAATGCTGTGTGTGCCTCAGTTTCCCTGTGTATTGCACCAGTGTCTAGGTGGTGGGAATAAGGGTGTGTGACTTTTGCGGAGGTTGCTCCAGGTGCCTGCACAGATGCTGCGCAGGGTGAGAACCAGATCCCTGGCTCTGGGCTCCACTCCCCACAAGATGGACTTTGCTGAAAGTCTCTGATTTCTGTGCTAACAAGTTCTGTCCTACGCTAAGTTCCTGTCAACTAATAAATCTTCTGTTTTACCGGCTGGCTGAGAGTCAGGGTGCAGGGCCCTCTGGCTTCCCGCAGCGAGTCCTCATCTGGTGCAGCCATGGCAGGGTGCGTGGTCCGTGTACAAGTGAAGTGCCGCCCAAATAGATCCGGCTGCAGCCTTTAGGAGCCCACGCCATGGCCTGACGTTCCTTCTCTATGGCCGCATAGCTGAATGCTCTGAGGTCAGACCCAGGAAGATCGAAGCTGTGTGAGCTTCTTGCCCTGCAGACAGTCTGCTCAGAGAGAGGAGGCTCCCCAGAGTCCTGACTGGCTTCGTAGGGAGCAGTTCCAGAGCATCGCCCAGGGACTCCATGACATCTGGTCTCTTGAATGGTTCACCAGGCTGTGAACTTGCTTCATTCTGAGCCCCTCCCTGCATGGCACCTGCCACAGCTTCTGGGGCTCAGGGGAAGCCTGGCCTGGTTGCTCTCAGGGCTGGGCTCTCCTCGGCGTGACATTTTCTGCCTGTGGTGGGAAGACCCCATGCAGATGATCCTCTGTAGCCAGCACTGGAGGCAGAACTGGCCAACCGCTGGTCTGTGCCCGCTGTGGTGACTTTGAGGGTGGCACTTTGGACGAAGCTTGCTGCCCCCTCCCAGCCACAAGGGAAATGCAGTGTGTGCAGCCACCTAAAGGAGAGACGGGGCGGGGCTTCCCCCTCTCTTCTCCTCGGCTGGTCCCCCCAAGAGCGGCATGGGACCCTGTGGATCAGGTTCAGAAAGTTGAGACCTTAACCCCTAGTGAGCCGGAGAGCTCCCTTTGTAATCTGCCTTGGCCCTGCTGCTGCATGGCCTTGTTCTGCTCTCTGGTGAGCTCTCAGTGGCTCTGCACTGCAGCGTCGAGGTCTAAGCTGTTTGACCCCCAGACGGACGACGTTTTGGCTCATTGCAGAGCTCCTGCTCTGGGACTTGAGAGGCAAGGGGGTGGGATGCCTGTTCCTGCTGCTCATGGGGCTCAGAGGCTGTGTTTCTAGGGACTGAGCAGCTGGTGCAGGGAATGAGCCCGATCTCTGGCTCACTCGCTCGGCTGCCCGGCTTTACACACAGCCGACGTGTCCGGTCACGGAGCTCTCCCTGCTCGCAGCCTCACTTCGTGGGGAGCCGAACTCTCACTGGCTGTTTGTCCTGTTTGACTCCCCAGTGACAGCCCCGATGCGGTGGAGCCCATTGCCAGCCTCCCTGGACAGGCCAGGTAGGAGTCTGCGGAGATCGTTGTGCTAGCAGTGCTCTGCAATCTGGACAGGGCTCCCTGCCATGTGCCTTGTCACAAGGGACGGGGCCTGGGACTTCCCAGCTCCAGGCTGCTGGGGTCAGGGTGGGGAGCTCTTAATGGCCATTCTGTCCCCCCCATCTTGTTCTAGCCAAGGACAGCGGAGCCCCCACTGCCTCCGTGTTGGGGATGCGCATGGGGACATAGAGGAGGGTGAACTGAGAATATGCCGCCAACTGTGAGCATGCACTGGGGCACTATGGGATAGCTACCAGGAATTCCCATAATGCACCAGTTAATTCCAGCAGCAGCAGGCGTCCCCTTTCGCTGGCCCTGGCTGGGCTGTGGATCTCACCAGGTGACAGGCAGTTGTCAGCAGGGCACTGGCCTGGCTTCTCTGGCCCTTGTGGAGGGAGATGTCGTGCCTGAGAAGTGGGCAGTGGGGAGGCGGGAGCTGGGGTGGGTTTTTAGACTAAAGTCCCTGCCCCGTTTAAGTCTGAGGGACCTGGGTCTGAGCAAGGGCAATGCTGCTGGGCTTGGGGAATTGGTCCCGCTCACTGTCAGGGCGGAGGGCAACCCTCTGCAGTCCCCCCTCCGTGGGGTGGTGGCTCCCAGACGCCCTCCATGCATTTCCTGGCACCGCTGGTCCTGCCTCCAGAGCCGAAGCCCAGCAGAGCTGAGCCACAAATGTGAGGCTGGGCAGGGCCTTGTAATGAACAGGGAGATAATGGAGAGTCCAAGGGCAGCGCCCTCGCCCTGCTGAGGTGACTGGGCTGGGATCAGCCTATCAGGGCCCTGGGCTCGTCCCCAGGCAGCAGAGACAACGCCAGCCAGCCCTGCCCACTGCCCCTTTGGGGACCCAGATAAGGCGCCAGGTTGCTCCTCCCATGGCTGCTCCCAGGATCTCCAGCAGGCATCTGCTCTGGCTGAATGCTCAGCTGCCTGCAAAGCTCTTCAGTAAGTGGGACTGAAACCTGCCCTGCCCCCATTCAGGAAGCAAGGACAGGGAGAAAGTCACCGAGTGCTGGCCCTATCCCCTGGCCCGTGCGAGGGGAAGGGTGGGGCATGGAGCATTCACCTGGGACCCCCCACCCCCCCTGAATCCAGGAACCTCCATGCAATGGCACTGGCTGGGCAGGAATGGCCATGCCAGTGAAAGGGATAAAACCCCCCTAGGATGGGAGAGGAGAATGGGAGAGTCAGTGCTTCCCGGGAGCCTGCTTGGGGCTCTGTGGGCAGGGAGGGGAGACACGCGGCTCTCCCTGTGTTGGGGGCAAGGCAGGCCTGGCAGCGAGGGCCAGGAGTTTCCTGTTGGGTGGCGTGGCGAGAGGCCCAGTCCCCGGCAGTGCCTGAGGGTTGGCTACACAGGCCTTCCCGGGAGGTGGAGGACTTGGCCTTGGCATTGAGGAGGGTTAATGATGGGCAGGGCCATGCCCGGCTAGTTGCCCTAGCCTTGGGCCATGTGGGGTCTCCTTCTCGGGGATCCTCGTTGCTTGACAGCTGCGCTACCCTGGGAACGCCCTGCTTGGGGACACTGGTCTGGCACCCGGGCTGCCTGTGGGTAGCCAGCCTGCAGAGCGGTGCCTGGCCTGCCGAGGGGCTGCGTGCACTGACCCAGCTCAGAGCCCTGGCTGATTTGTGTCGGGGAGGGGCACTGGGGTGGCCTCCAGCACCACCCCCACACCTGTGTTCTTCTAGGTATGGAGTCAACAAGCTGGAGGGGATGCTCCGCCCCCTGGTGGACGAGGGGCTGAAGTGCGTGTTGATCTTTGGCGTCCCCACTAAAGTCCCCAAGGTTGGTGGGAGTGAAGGGTTATGGGGTGTTTAATGCAGTGCGCCAGGTAGAACGGGGGTGGGGTGAAGGGTTATGGGGTGTTTAATGCAGTGTCACAGGTAGAACGGGGGGTGGGGTGAAGGGTTATGGGGTGTTTAATGCAGTGCCCCAGGTAGAATGGGGTGGGGTGAAGGGTTATGGGGTGTTTAATGCAGTGCCCCAGGTAGAATGGGGTGGGGTGAAGGGTTATGGGGTGTTTAATGCAGTGCCCCAGGTAGAATGGGGTGAGGTGAAGGGTTATGGGGTGTTTAATGCAGTGCCCCAGGTAGAATGGGGTGAGGTGAAGGGTTATGGGGTGTTTAATGCAGTGCCCCAGGTAGAACAGAGGTGGGGTGAAGGGTTATGGGGTGTTTAATGCAGTGCCCCAGGTAGAATGGGGTGGGGTGAAGGGTTATGGGGTGTTTAATGCAGTGCCCCAGGTAGAACGGGGGTGGGGTGAAGGGTTATGGGGTGTTTAATGCAGTGCCCCAGGTAGAACGGGGGTGGGGTGAAGGGTTATGGGGTGTTTAATGCAGTGCCCCAGGTAGAATGGGGTGAGGTGAAGGGTTATGGGGTGTTTAATGCAGTGCCCCAGGTAGAACGGGGGGTGGGGTGAAGGGTTATGGGGTGTTTAATGCAGTGCCCCAGGTAGGACAGAGGTGGGGTGAAGGGTTATGGGGTGTTTAATGCAGTGCCCCAGGTAGAACGGAGGTGGGGTGAAGGGTTATGGGGTGTTTAATGCAGTGCCCCAGGTAGAACAGAGGTGGGGTGAAGGGTTATGGGGTGTTTAATGCAGTGCCCCAGGTAGAATGGGGTGGGGTGAAGGGTTATGGGGTGTTTAATGCAGTGCCCCAGGTAGAACGGGGGTGGGGTGAAGGGTTATGGGGTGTTTAATGCAGTGCCCCAGGTAGAATGGGGTGAGGTGAAGGGTTATGGGGTGTTTAATGCAGTGCCCCAGGTAGAACAGAGGTGGGGTGAAGGGTTATGGGGTGTTTAATGCAGTGCCCCAGGTAGAACAGAGGTGGGGTGAAGGGTTATGGGGTGTTTAATGCAGTGCCCCAGGTAGAATGGGGTGGGGTGAAGGGTTATGGGGTGTTTAATGCAGTGCCCCAGGTAGAATGGGGTGAGGTGAAGGGTTATGGGGTGTTTAATGCAGTGCCCCAGGTAGAATGGGGTGAGGTGAAGGGTTATGGGGTGTTTAATGCAGTGCCCCAGGTAGAATGGGGTGAGGTGAAGGGTTATGGGGTGTTTAATGCAGTGCCCCAGGTAGAATGGGGTGGGGTGAAGGGTTATGGGGTGTTTAATGCAGTGCCCCAGGTAGAATGGGGTGGGGTGAAGGGTTATGGGGTGTTTAATGCAGTGCCCCAGGTAGAATGGGGTGGGGTGAAGGGTTATGGGGTGTTTAATGCAGTGTCCCAGGTAGAACGGGGGTGGGGGGAACAGGTGAGCTGGGAGGTTCATAGTCACCAGCTTTGTCCTTCTGCTGCGTTTTCACTTTTTCTCTGAGATCTTGGGCCATGGCTGGTGAGATCTTGTCAGCTAAGCAGGGTAGAGAGAGGACAGCACTTGGATGGGAGACCTCCCCAGACCATCCCAAGTGGCTGCGGAGCCCGCTGCCCTTCGTCAGTGCTGACCCCAGTGCCCAGCCTGGCGCTAGAGGTGCAGGTGACTCAGGAGGGGGCACTTACCCCGAGTCAGTGTTGACTCCTGGGTGGCACTAGGGGGCAGTACTGTGCTGTGGGGAGCAGGGTGGCTGGCTCAGTACGGAGCGTGCTCACCGTCAGTCACTGCTGACCCCCCCCAAGGGGCTGGGGAAGCTGCTGTCCTTGGGATGAAATGTAAATCCACATCTGATCCCTTGCTGTTCCAAAAACTCCCCGGGCCCTTTCCAGGCTCCAGTTTCAACAGGATAGGGGCCCCTCCTTCCTGCACCCTCAGCCTTTGTGCCCCTGCGGGGTCTGTGCTGGGCGAGGGGACCCTGCAGAGAAGTGAGGTTCTTTGGGGCGCAGGGTGCCCTTTGGCCCTGTGGATTTACAGGGAACCATCTCTTCCCCCTGCAGGATGAAAGGGGCTCGGCGGCCGATGCTGAGAACACCCCAGCCATCCAGGCCATAAAGAAGATCCGTTCCTCCTTCCCAGAGCTGCTGATCGCCTGTGACGTCTGCCTGTGCCCCTATACCTCTCACGGGCACTGCGGTGAGCACCAGGGCAGGCATCCCCCCACGCACACCCTTCTCTGCATTAATTGGTGGCTATGAGATGAGCCAGGCTGCCGGCTGGGAGGGGAGGAAGTGCCTCGTTGGCGTGTGCTCAGCTAGTGGGCTCTTTGCTGGGGATGTTTGGAGATGCCCCCTGCCCCCTGTCTGCACGTAACTCCATGGTGCAACGTGCCGGCTGTGCCAGGGCAGTGAGCGTGGAGGCCAGTCTGCCATGGGGCACAGGGACCTTACGGGGGAAGGCAGAATTAGATCAAAGGCTGCAGTGCCTGAGCGATGCACGGCTGGCTGCTCTATTCGCCTCATATGTGGCCCCACAGCCAGCTGTGAGTTAGTGCACAGGGCTTTGCCTGCCAGGGCCCTCCCTCCCCAGCACGACCACTGGAGCCCGCCCTCCTTTGTCCTAACCCTGCTCCCTCAGCGGTTGGGATGGACGCACCACCTCCAGCCAGCAGGGCCTTGGTCTCACTCCCAGGCTGTGCTGAACCCCCCTCCAGATTCCAGCCGTCTCCAGGAACCTGCTCCCTCCCCGCAGTCACCCCCTGCAATCCTGCAGAGCTGGGTGTGGTGTCAGGCTGCCTCCCTGCTCCAGAGCCCCCTGCTGCTGGGCTGGGCTCCTGTGGGGAGGGGCGCTGGGCAGTTCTGGCTGGTGCTCTGTGACTCTCTGCTTCCCATCTAACCCTGGGCTCACCTTGCAGGGATCCTGCGGAAGGATGGCACCATTCAGAACGAGGCCAGCTGCCAGCGACTGGCAGAAGTGTCGCTAGCCTATGCCAAGGCAGGTGAGAGGGGTTCGTAGCAGCAGCAGGTTCTTGCTGGCTGCCTGGCTTCACTCTGCTTGGTGGCCCTACCAGGAACATATCTGAGCAATGCTGAGAGGGGCAGCAGCCACTGGCCTCTCCTTGAAGGGCAGTGGGCCCATCCCGTCTCCCCTGGCTCTGCCTGCAGCTTGTGGGACGTGGGGGTGTCTGAACCAGTTGCTGTCCTCCAGCAGGTTCTGACATGCAATCCCCAGCCAAACTGAGCAGAGGCTCAGTGGCTCTACTCCCCAGCCAGGTCCTGGCACTCCTGGTTGTTGGGACATCAATTCTGAGTATCCCCAGACCAGGAGTGGCTCCAGGGGCAAGTACTGCTCCTTGCAGTTCTTCAGCGCCTGTGCTTTTTCCCTGCAGGATGCCACATCGTGGCCCCCTCAGACATGATGGACGGGCGCATCGCAGCCATGAAAGAGGCTCTGATCTCCAATAACATGGGTAACAAGGTGGGCAGAGACAGCATGCCCTCTGGTCAGTCCGTGCTCAGTATGGAGCGGTGTCACAGCTGGAGCTGTGCGCATGGTGGAGGGGAGATGGTGTGGAAGAAGGCCTGCGGAGAAGGGAGCTCCCTGCTTCCCACAGTGGTAGGCCAGAGGGTCCGATGGTAGCTTCCATGGGGCCACAGGGAAGGGCTTCCAGGCCCCAGCAGGTGTGGATGGGGAGGAGGAGTAATGCCAAGGCTTCTGCCTGCGGGGGGGTTGGAAAACATAGTATAAGGGGATCGTAGCAGGGAATTTCTCCTCCACCTCCACGCTGGGATGGGAGGCATCTCTGATCTCCCTGCCATGTCTCTCTCACCCTTGCAGGTCTCTGTGATGAGTTACAGTGCCAAGTTTGCTTCCTGTTTCTATGGTCCTTTCAGGTGAGTGGCTCCCAGGGCGGGGGTGAGTGTGAGCCATGTGTTGGCCAGGCTCTGTGTCAGACCCCAAAGGGTTCGTGTTTGGCCTGCAGAGCTGAGCAGTTCGAACGTAGAACTCCGGAGCCCTGAGTTCTGGGTCTGGGACTCTCACTAACTTGCACTGAGCTTTGTGCCTCAGTTTCCCCATCTGTAAAATGGGGAATTTATCTCCTTCTCCAGGAAAGGGATGGGGAGGGCAGGCTAGTATTTGCTCCAACACAGGGATTTTCATCTGTCCCTCAAAGTATAGCTCTGCAGAGATTCACTCTTCCTCCTGCCAGGCTTGGAGATGATTTCTGCTCCCACCTGGCTTCAGCTCTGTTTCTTGTCAGTGCTCTCAGCCCTGCGAGCTGCTTCTCAAGCAGGGCCACCTGGGGCAGGAGGGGGAGGGTGGAGTCGACTGGAACTGCTGTGAAACTGCACAGAGTCCCCCTCACTCCAGAGAGGGAGTGTTGGGGGTGGTCCCAACTCACTGGGCTGGCAGGTCCGTTGCGTGGGCTGAGCTCTGGCTTAGAAAAGTGGGGAGAGATGGGTGTGATGGATTCGGTCACAGAGACCCCCTTGGGACTGTCACCTGATGTGCTGAGACTACATCTGAGCCCATTTTCCCTGCCGGCTTGAGACTCCAGAACCCTGCCTTGTTGAGCCAGACACGCTAGCCTGCTGCAGCACAGACCCAGGTCTGGGCCACGCCCCTAAAGACTGCAGACTTAACTGAAAACAGCTCACCAAGTACCCCTGTCTCTAGCACCCAGACACCCAGTCCCCAATGGGATCCAAACCCCCCAAATAAATCCATTTTACTCTGTATAAAGCTTATACAGGGTAAACTCATAAACTGTCCACCCTCTATAGCACAGATAGAGAGATGCACAGCTGTTTGCTCCCCCAGGTGTTAATCACTTACTCTGGGTTTATCAATAAACAAAAGTGATTTTATTAAGTATAAAAAGTAGGATTTAAGTGGTTCCAAGGCAGGAAGCCTTTGTCTCTCTCTGGTTTCCCACCCCTCATTCTAAATGGAAAAGCACCAGGTTTAAGATGGATTCCAGTATCATGTGACATGTTCACATGTCCTGCAAGATTTGCATAATTACAATAGGACCTCAGAGTTATGCTACAGATTCCTAGTTTCAGATACAAGAATGATACATTCATACAAATAGGATGACCACACACACGAAGCTTATACGCTTTGTAATGATACCTTACAAGAGACCCTTTGCATAAAACATATTCCAGTGACATTATATTTACACTCATTATCATATTTCCATAAAACATATGGAGTGCAACGTCACAGTGGGGTCTGAACTAACTCATTCCAGACCCTAGAGCAGAGGTCCCCAAACTGTGGGGCATGCCCCCCTAGAGGGGCCCAGAGGAACATTTGGGGCAGTGCATGGCTGAGACCTGGGCCCATTGGGGGGCGGGGAGGGAGTGCCATCCAGCTCCACTTCTGGCCCCAGCCCCAGCTCCTGGCCAGGGCTCCCTTACCCTTGTCTGCAGCTACCCCTCCTGGAGCTGTGGCCCTGCTCCCAGCCCCGGGGAGTGTGATGTAAAAAGTTTGGGGACCACTGCCTAGGGGAGCTGGGGTGAGGGACTGTGTCATTGCTGCCTGTGTGCTTGCTAGGGTCGGGCTGTGTCACAGATCCACAGGATCAGTGCCATGCTCCAGCTTTGGAACAGTCTCTAGGAGGAACCCCTGCAGTGTGCCAGACCTGCTGGGGTCTCCCTCTTCCTCCAGGGCAAGCCACATGGCCTCACCACCTCCTTAGACTGGACCTCTGGGCTGTCCGCTTCCCTGCTTCACAGTGGGAGCTCTGCCCAGCGAGTCCAGCTGAGGTGGACTCGTGGCAGAGACTTGTACACTCTGCAGGGATTAACGCACCTCTGTGAGTGTTTGTGGGGACACTCAGGGCAGGTCTGCATTGAAAATGCTGCATTGGCACAGCTGAACTGCTGTAGTGCTTTCATGAAGATGCTCTAAACTGATGGGACAGAGATTTCCCATTGGCTTAGTTAATCAACTTCCCCTAGAGGCGATAGCTACATCACCAGGAGAATCCTCCCACCGGCATAGCGCTGGCTACACTGGGGATTACGTCGGTGGTATTATGTCGCTCAGAGGATGGATTTTTCAGTTATACCGATACAGATCTGTAGTGTAGACCAGACCTCAGACAGCGCTGTCAAGTCAGTCGGGTTTATTAGTCAGCTGGAACACAGCATGGGAAGTTCTTAGGTTGGCAGGGAGAACTGAAGGTTAAAGCACAGACCATTCTGGCTAGTCCAGAGCCCAGCCAAGCTGTAGTGAACCCCACTGCCCAAGCTCTGTCTGTCTCCATCCAACTTCCTTGGTCAGTTCCCAGGCGTGAGCCCTGACTCCTTCCAGCAGCCAACTCTTATCCCCAACCTCCCAGTCCTTTTGTTCTCCACCTGAGAGAGGGAAAATCTACCTCCCTGCTAGGTGTCAGTCATGTTAATTGGATTTGCCATTGTCCTCAGGCCAGTCCTTTTTAATGACCCATGCTGCTGTAAGATCACTCCAGTAGCCTCCTTATGCGACTGGGAGAGAGCTCTCCTGTCGACATAATAAAACCAGGTCAACGAGTGGCGGCTTTACTGTGTCATCAGGAGAGGCTTTCCCACTGACAGCGCTGTGCACACAAGTGCTTATGCCAGCAAAGCTTATGTCACTTGGGGGATGCATTTTTCACACCCCTGAATGACAGAAGTTTTGCCGACATAAGTGCTAGTGTAGACATGGCCTGAGAGTTTACAGCTGTGTGGCTGCACCACTGTACACTCTCTAATGTAGCTGCTCTCAATCGACGGGCGAGAGTTCTTCCCTCGGCTTAACTACTCCAGCCCCACGAGCAGCCGGAGCTTGTCAGTAAGAGAAGCTCTGTCCACACTCACGCGTCTGTCGGTGTAACTTAGGTTGCTCAGTGGGGTGGTTTATTCACATCCCTGAGGCATGGTCTACACTGGGGGGGATCGATATAAGTTACGCAACTTCAGCTATGTGAATAACGTAGCTGAAGTCGACATACTTAGACCTACTTACCACAGTGTCTTCACTGCAGTGAGTCGACTGCTGCCGCTCCCCCATCAACGCTGCCTGCGCCTCTCACTCCGGTGGAGTACCGGAGTCGACAGGAGAGCGCTTGGGGGTCAATTTATCGTGTCTAGACTAGATGTGATAAATCAACCACCGCTGGATCGATTGCTGCCCGCCGATCCTGCGGGTAGTGTAGACGAGCCCTGAGTGATATAAGTTTTGCTGACATAAGCTGTAGTGTAGACAGAGCATCAGCCCGCCAGGCGATATTCACACCTATGTCTCTTAGCCTGCCCTAAAAGCAAACTGCTCCCCACCCTCCTCAACTGGGCGGCCTTGCAAAATACGAGGGAAACTGACCCGCACACACAGGCTACATAAACATATTACAAAAATTCCCACTTTGTCACAGGCCGCCAGGCCTCACTGGGGACAGAATTCTCAGTGGTGGGCTCGTGGCGGCTAAGCGAGCCGCTGCCTCCTGGGTTGGGAGGATGGGATGCTACTAAGGCACCGCCTTCCCCCTGCTTTGCTCCGCCCCAGCAAGGGGTCACTACGGGCAGGTCGCCTGGTGCCTGGGCTCTCCTGGGAGGTGGGGCGCTGGTTCCGGGGAATTCTCTGAAGCCAGACTGCTGTTTTACTGCCTGGTGTCTCCTTCGTGTTCCCAGAGACGCTGCACTGTCCAAACCTGCGTTCGGAGACCGGCGCTGTTACCAGCTTCCCCCGGGTGCCCGGGGCCTGGCCCTGCGAGCTGTGGTGAGTGAGTCTGCCTACTGGGGGCACCACCCAGGGGCTCACAACCCAGCTGCCCTTAGCAGTAGGTGTTGGTGTCACAGTAATGTCGTGCAGCAGAGTGGATCCCGCATGGCTGGGTGCCAAGAGCCGCCCTCTCCTCCAGGCTGATCCAGGGGCTGAGTGAGGAGGTGGGTCTGTCCTCCTCTCCGAGACCTGACCCCTTTCAATGACTGGAATGGGCGTCGCGGTGTGGCAGATCCTCGGGACCCCAGGCCTGTTGTACCTGCCCTGGGACAACCTAGGCAGCTGTAGAACAAGCTTGTCCCACTGATTAGACCCCCACCTCACCTGGAGGGTTGCCCCCAGTGTAAGGAAGTACCGTGAGGTGGGAGCAGTCACGAGTGGCACTGGCCTGGAACAGCTGAGGATCTCCTGCAGCGAGCTGCAGGATTGCTAACCCCTGGGGTTGTCCAGCTCAGCAGTGCCAAACACCTGGTCCTCTCCTGGCTTCACTTGGCATGTGGGCCTGAGGATTCAGAGGCCATGGGCCCAGCTCAGTCTTTCAGCCCCTTGACCCAGCTTGTGGTGGCTCACGTTTGTCAGCCACACAGAGGAGGGAGTGGCTGAGCCAACACCAGCTCTGTGGGGTAGGGGACGGGGTTTCGTGTTTGGTCTAACGTGAAGGAGCCTCAGCCTCTGGCGGCTGGCCTGGGCAAGTGCACCGTTCCCCTCACGGTCTTCCTCCTTGAAACGCAGACCCGCTGTCACCCCTTTCACATCACACAGCCTCAGGGATCATCTGCTGCCCCCTCCTCCTGCCTTCTGTCCTGTGTGGGAATGGGGCTGGCTGCAGGATGGCTCCTGCTGGCCTGCCCGTAGCTGTGTTCTCTTCCTTGCTAGGGCCGTGTGGAGCACCAAGGGTGCTGGGAAGACCAGACTCTCCACTCCCACTGGGGCTAGGACCTGGACTGCAGCCATCAGGCTGACTCGCTGGTTCCCCCAGTCCCTGTGCTGTTCTTACAGGCCCACATCACGACCTGTTCTCTCCTTGCAGGACCGGGATGTGCAGGAGGGAGCAGACATGCTGATGCTGAAGCCAGGGATGCCATACCTTGACCTCGTGAGAGAAGTCAAGGCCAAAGTGAGCCCTGTTCTGCACCAACTGTCTCTGGAGATGGGGCACAGAGTGGGTGGCTGTAGAGTGGGCATTGGGCTCGTCCAGGAGACTGAAGCCAAGGGACAGTCCCTTGGGCCTAGCAGAGGGCAGAAAAGGCCCTGAGCCGGGAGTCCCTGGAGCACCAGGTGATTGACCCTAGGGGGAGGCTCCTTGGCACCGTGCTACCCCTGGGCATGCTGCTGTAGCTCCCACCAGTCCGGTGAGTTGCTCTGGCTGGGATAATGGCAGGCTGCTTAGACCCCGGTGTTTGGTTAGTGTGCCCATCTGGGGTGGAGAGGCCTTGCTGCTTGGAAGCTCTGCCCTGACTCCTCCCAGTTACTGGAGCTGCGTGTTTTTAATCCAGCCATTCAAACACCAACAACCGGCCCATGAAGTGCTGGCGCCTGCCATCCCCCCAGAGGTTCTGATCTTGTGGGTGGGGTTGCTAAGGGCACACTGCAGACACTGCTCCCTCTGTAACTTCCAAGGCCTTGAGCAGGCCTGCACAACATGCAGCCTGCGGAGCCTCACTGTGCGGCCCGCGGAGGGATTCTAAATCCCCCACATACGGTGCTCTGCGGGCAGCCGAGAGCCCTTTGAATCCCGGCCGTGGCCGCTGATTGCCCCCTCCCCGAGACCCCTGCCCCAACTGCCCCCCAGGACCCCCACCCCCTATCTAAGCACCGTTGGTCCTTGTCCCCTGATACCCCTCTCCCAGGACCCCTGCCCCTAACTGCCCCCCAGAACCCCACTCCCTATCTAAATGCCGCTGCTCCTTGTCCCCTGATTGCCCCCTCCCGAGACCCCTGCCCCTAACTGCCCCTTGGGACTCCAGCCCCTATCTAAGCCTCCCTTCTCCTTGTCCCCGACTGCCCCCTTCTGAGACTCCCCTCCCCCAGGACCCCAACCCCTACCTGTCCCCTGATAAACCCCTGGGACTCCCATGCTTATCCAACTGCTGCCTGTCCCCTGACTGCCCCCCCGAACCTCCACCCCATCCAACCCCCCCTGCTCCCTGTCCCTTGACTGCCTCCTGAAACCCCCTACCCCTTCTCCAATCCCCAGCCCCCTTACCGTGCCACTCAGACCAGCGTGTCTGGCTCCGTGCAGCTCCAGACACGTTGCTGCTATGCTCCCCTGCGGAGCCCACAGCCCCCCACACCCACCTCCAGCACCTGCCTTCCAGATTTGAACACCTCAAAATTCAGGAGTGCTCAAGCTCAGTTTGGGCAGCTGGTACTTCATTTCTCCCAGATCAAATATGCTGACCCACTGTAACCTGCTGTAGAAAAAGTAGGATAAGAAATGAAGAAGCAATAAATGCTTCCCAGTGGTTTTTAGGACTGGAATTGCTATTTTCAACAGCCATTGCTTTTATTTTTTTTTAGTTGTTTAAAAGGCAGACAGTGATATTGCATTGGCAAATTCCCCATAGAAACAAAGAGTGGAACAAAAGAATAATAAAGGCATCTTGACTTTTCCTCATTTATGGAGGACAGTCTTATGCATCCAAATATCCTCCGATCACACAAGCTGAAAATTGTTCTACTTTACTGCAGCTCTGTAACCACATGGGAACCAATCCTGTCTGTGTTTTGTGCACATCCAAAATTCCTGCTGAATGACCCGCCCTGGGAGCGAGTTACCAGTGACCCAGGGCTGGGGCAGCAGGAGGTGTGGGGGGGCACTGGTGGGGGGGAGCCCAGGGCTGGGGCAGCAGCGGGGTGGGGGGAGGGCACTGCTGGGGAGGAAAGAGGGAAGCCCAGTGCTGGGGTGGCAGGGGGTGGGTGGGTAGGGGGAGAGCCCAGGGCCGGGGCAGCAGGGAGGTACAGGGGGGAGCCCAGGGCTGGGATGGGGGGCAGCCAAATTTTTTTTTTTTTTGCTTGGGGCAGCAAAAAACCTAGAGCTGGCCCTGCTGGGTTCTCCCAGCCGCTGGAGCCCCGAGCCCTTTAATTGGACCCTGAGGGCTCCCAGCCACCTCTTCAGCTGGGAGGCCCTGGTTGATTTAAAATAAAGTATCACCTCCCCACCCCCAACCTTCCTTTTTGGCCCACAGCTGTTTTGGTGGGGCGGTGCTGGGGAAGGAGGGTTTGTTTCCGCAGGGCTGGATGGCCCTGGGGTGGGGTGTTTCTGTGGGGCTGGGAGGTTTCAGCCCTCAGTTGTTTTCCTTGGAGTAATGTGGCCCTCACCGCTTTACAAGTTGTGCAAGCCTGGCCTTGAGAGTCGGTGGCTATAGAACAACCTGCCTAGAGCCCCTGCTTTGCTGCCAGCATTGCAGGACTCGGCAGAGCTGGGCCATGCAGCTTGGGGGTCAGGGTTGTCTCACTGACCTTCCTGCTGCTCTTTTCAGCATCCCACCCATCCGCTGGCTGTTTACCACGTGTCAGGGGAGTTTGCCATGCTGTGGCACGGAGCACAGGCCGGGGCCTTTAACCTAAAGGCTGCTGTCATGGAGGTGATCACCGGGTTCAGGCGAGCAGGTGAGTGAGGTTGGGCAGGGTCAGCGTCATGACTAGCAAAGCCCCAAGCTGCTGGAGGAACTGGGGCCCTGGATTCTCTTCCCCTCTGGGCCCACTCCGGTGGTGGGCCCAGTGGTGGGCAGCCTGAACCTTGGGAGTCTCCTGAGACTGCGGGACCAGTCACCATCATGACTGTACTGGAGGCTGACCCTGGAATGCAGAGCCAGAGCCAGGCCTGGGAGCCCAGACTCCTGGGTTCTACTCCAGCTCAGCCACTTCCTGGCTGACCTGGCGAGTTGCTGCATCTCCTGGCTCCTCGTCTAGCAAAGGGGTCTCCACCTTCCCCACGCTGCAGGGAGCCTACTGGATGAAAGGGGCTGTATAGGAATCTATTCACTGGGGCTTATTTCTGAATGTATCTGTGATGGGTTGGATCACAGAAACCCCCTTGGGAACTGCCAACTGATGTGCCAAGACTACTTCTGCCCCTGCTTTCCCTGCCAGCCTGGGACTCCAGCACCCTGTCTTGCTGAGCCAGACACACCCGTCTGCTCCGGCACAGACCCAGGGTCTGAACCACGTGCCCCAAAGCTGCAGACTTAACTGAAAGCAGCTCACAGAAGTGTTCCTGTCTTTAAC
The DNA here is from genome assembly GCF_025201925.1 of Gopherus flavomarginatus. NCBI lineage: Eukaryota > Metazoa > Chordata > Testudines > Testudinidae > Gopherus > Gopherus flavomarginatus. Next base: position 23,030,716 of record NC_066633.1, read on the forward strand.
ACTCAGATGCCCAACTCCTAGTGGGGTCCAAACCCCAAATAAATCCATTTAAAGTCATATATTATTTGCCCTCTATAACACTGATAGAGAGAGATGCACAGCTGTTTGCCCCTCCCCACCCCCCCAGGTATTAATACGTACTCTGGGTTAATTAATAAGTAAAAAGTGTTTTTATTAAATACAGAAAGTAGGATTTAAGTGGTTCCAAGTAATAACAGACAGAACAAAGTGAATTACTAAGTAAAATAAAACACGCAAGTCTGAGTCTAATACAGTAACAAAACTGAATACAGTAAGATCTCACCCTCAGAGTTGTTTCAGTAAGTTTCTGTCACAGACTGGACGCCTTCCTAGTCTGGGCACACTCTTTTTTCCCCTGGTACAGCCCTTGTTTCAGCTTAGGTGGTAGCTACGGGATTCCTCATGATGGCCGCCCATTGTTCTGTTCCACCCACTTATATATCTTTTGCATAAGGTGGGAATCCTTTGTCCCTCTCTGGGTTCCCACACCCTCCTTCTCAATGGAAAAGCACCAGGTTAAAGATGGATTCCAGTGCAGGTGACATGATCACATGGCACTGTAAGACTTCATTACCCACTTGCCAGCACACATGTATACAGGAGGACTTACAAGTAAAACAGAGCTGGTCCTGGTTAATGGGAGCCATCCAGATTCCAAACCACCATTAATGGCCCACACTTTGCATAACTGCAATAGGCCCTCAGAGTTATATTTCATACTTCTAGCTTCAGATACAAGAGTGATACATTTATACAAATAGGATGATCACACTCAGTAGATAAGCTTTGTAATGATACCTTACAAGAGGCCTTTTGCATGAAGCATATTCCAGTTACATTATATTCATACTCATCAGCATACTTTCAGAAAATCATGTAGAGTGCAATGTCACAGTATTTTCTTAGGAAAACACAGCCCAAGCTCAGCAGCCCTTTGCCTGGGCTGTTTTAGAGCCCAGGGTCCAGCTCCTGAACCCAGGTCCAGTCCCGCTGTGACTCTGGAATCCCCCGTCCTCCCAGCTGCATTCCTGTGATCTGACACAAGACCCGGCTCCCCTCTTGGAGCTGGAATTCCCCACTAGCTGGTGCTTGTTGCTAAGGAATATGTTGGAGTGGGTGTCCAAATCCCTCAGAGGAGAGGGGCGAGTTCTTGACTGGAATGTTGGTCTATGGGTTGAGGTATACACTCAGAACTGTAAGCTCCCCCCGGTGATGTGGGGCCATTGGAGTTGTACCTCAGAATCATTGTTCCAGGCTGCCTGCAGGCTCAGGCAGATAGCCCTGCTTTGTTCACTCCCAGGGCATGGTTACACGGTTTTCTCAGTAGCCATGGGGTGCAGGAATACAGAGAGCTGAGATTCTGGAGAAGCTCAAGGTCATGTGGGCCACACAAACAGTATTGTGGTCTGACCCAGCCTGCAGGCTGTATGTTAGAGTCACTGGGGGCTGGCTGGTGGGAGGGAAGGATGGCAGCTCCTTGGCATGGAGTGGGACTTTGTGGAGCATGGGAATGCTGGCTTGACACTGTGTCTAGCAGCTCCTCACTCATTCCTTGCTGCTGCATTCCAGGAGCTGATATCATCATCACCTACTACGTGCCCCAGCTCCTGAAGTGGCTGAAGGAGGACCAGGCGTGAAGTGCCTGAGTGAAGGCAACACACAGAAGGAAGCCTGCGAGGACCGGAAAGGACTGATATGCAAAATGAGGATTTTTATGGGGCCTTAGAGATATGAGGCTGAATCCAGCCCCAGCGTAAGCAGGTCCAGCACCACTGGCTGCAGGGGTGCTGCACCTGCCTGCACTAGAGCTGACTTAAGCCCAAAGAAGCCAAAGGAGAGCAATTTTTTAAGTGTTATTTTAGAACTGGGCTTAATGCTGAGACCCTCCTCTGGCATCAAAATGCCTTAGGACCAGAACTGATCTCCCCAGCGACCCCCCTTGAAGAGGCCCCTTCTTAATGTGATGGTTTCTTTTAATGTGTCGCTGTGTGACACCAGATGGGTGATTTTTATGAGCTTCTTTGTAAAGGAAGCACCCTTTCCTGACCATTCCTCTACCCCGATGTCCTCCTCAGTCTAGCCAGAGTGTTGGGAACACAGGAGAAGGCTGATGTGGGACAGTTCACCAGCACATTGCTCACAGGAGTGCTAGTTCATTGGGGGTGTCTCAAGCGTTCACTGCAGATGCTCTCCCTGCAGTACACTAGTGACATGATTCCTTTGCTACAGCACCAAGCAGAGCTTTGCTCTCCCCTGGTTGGGCTTTCTGCAGAGAAACGCTGTCTGGTTCACAAGCATGGAAGTAGCAGAAGCAGGCAGGGCTTCCCTTGCTAGTCAGCCAGACACTGGGCTGACACTCTACCACTTTCCTCTGGTGAACATGCTGTTTCAAACTTTTTAATATGGAGAAATACCCCAAGATGCTTCGGAGCCATCAGGGGGATGGTTCCCCTCCACACGCGCTTATGCCTTAAACCTGTTGTCATTGCACAGAACAGAGAATATTGACTTGGTTCTGAGCTGTGGCCCTGCTGTCTCAAGGGCGACAGGGCATGTGGGGCTAGGCAGTATAAGGGCTTTAGAAGTATAATGTCCTGATTGCTAATGGGCCATTGCACTTTCTGCCCAGCATTAGTGGGGTTTCTTTTAGCTCTGAGCACCCAGACGACCAACTCCTAGCACTCACATTGGCTATGTCAACTAGCAGTTCAGCTCTGCCTTTGATTCCCTAATAGGATGCTGTCAGCTTATACAGAAGTATTGTCAAAATAATCTTTCTCTAAAACCCAAGAGCACTAGAAATGTTTCCCTATTTTAAAAATTCCAATGAAAATAATTGTTTTAACTCACTGCTTGTTCCTCTGCCGTGTTTCAAACTCAGCATTGCAGCAGGCAGAACCAGGCAGTTAGGTTGCCCGACTGGCTCTGCTATCCAATGCACACTTTAAAATTACTTCACCCTAACAGTCTAACGTGGGTGTTAATAACATAGCTGAGAACTTTAATTTGTACCGTGGTTCTTATGGTGATCATACTATTATGAAGTCTAGATGTTTTCGATTAATTGCTAGAGCTACTCTGCTTTGGTAGTTTTAGCAGCAGCCTCTGATATTCTTCAATGCCTGGGGTGAGTTCAGCTGAAAATAAAAACAAAAACCACAAGTCTACAACCTGGGCAACTTGATGTTGTTGGTAAGGAAGAGGGTGGAGGGAACTCCACTGCACCTTGGAGTGGCTACACTCCTCTGAGTAACAGAGGGATTTCATTTCAACATCTGCATTGCCATAATTTCGGGGGTGGGGAAGAGCCTGACTCCTCTGTGGAAGAAGCTGTGCTAGTATGTGCAGATCTGTGATCTTCCCTGGAGGTACAGTCACACCAATCGCATTCCCTGTTAGCTTGACAGATTGTGTCCTTTCCAAGACAAGGACAGGCCCCTCGGCTGAGTTACAGACTACAAAGAAACAGATGGTGTTGCTGGCAAATTGGATGTCGTTTACCTTACAAGCCTCCCTTCCCTTTGATGGTTTGCACAGATGAGCAACTAGAAGACAAGGCCACCCTAATGATAGGAGGAAGGGAAAGGGGCAAGAGCAGTGGGAGGGCAGAGCAGCGGTGCCCTCTGGAGGGGAAGGGAACTTGTTCAAGGATAAAAAGTAGAGTCCTGGTAGGGTGACCAGATAGCAACTGTGAAAAAACGGGATGGCGTGGCAGGTAATAGGTGCCTATATAAGGAAAAAGTCCCAAAAAATGGGACTGTCCCTTTAAAAATGGGACACCTGGTCACCTTAAGTCCTGGGAAGGAATTCGCCATTCCTGTTTCAGAGCTGAGTGTCCCAGTTTTGTAAGTGTGAAGTCACTGGTGTGGGTGAGACGCTCAGTTGCTATGGGGGAGGGAGCCCTACCGATTGGTCACTCAGGCTTGGTCTACACTACGCATTTAAACCGATTTTAGCAGCGTTAAACCGATTTAATGCTGTACCCATCCACACTACAAGGCCCTTTATATCGATATAAAGGGCTCTTTAAATCGGTTTCTGTACTCCTCCCCCAGGAGAGGAGTAGTGCTAAAATCGGTATTACCATATTGGATTAGGGTTAGTGTGGCTGCAAATAGACAGTACTGGCCTCCGGGCAGTATCCCACAGTGCACCACTGTGACCGCTCTGGACAGCAATCTGAACTTGGGTGCAGTGGCCAGGTAAACAGGAAAAGCCCTGCGAAATTTTGATTTTCATTTCCTGTTTGCCTAGCGTGGAGCTCTGATCAGTACAGGTGGCAATGCAGTCCCAAATCCAAAAAGAGCTCCAGCATGGACCGTACGGGAGATACTGGATCTGATCGCTATATGGGGAAACAAATCTGTTCTATCAGAGCTCCGTTACAGAAGACGAAATGCCAAAGCGTTTGAAAAAAAAAACTACAGGCTACACAGTGCTGCATGAGAAGCGTTAACGGGAAGCCAGAGACTCAAATGGATGCTCATGGAGTGAGGGAGGGGGTACTGAGGACTCCAGCTATCCCACAATCCCCAGCAGTCTCCGAAAAGTATTTGCATTCTTGGCTGAGCTCCCAATGCCTGTAGGTTCAAACACATTGTCCGGCATGGTTCAGGGAATAGCTCGTCATTTTACTCCCACCCACGTGAAAGACAAGGGAAAGAAATTATTTCTTGACTTCTTTCAATGTCACCCTATGTCTACTGAATGCTGCTGGTAGATGCAATGCTGCAGCAGTGAAGGGCAGTATCCGCTTCTCTCCCCTCCCTGGTGGCAGATGGTACAATATGACTGCTATCTGTTATCACCATCAGCCTATGAGTGCTCCTGGCTGGCCTCAGGTGAGGTCAGCTGGGGGTGCCTGGGTAAAAATAGAAATGATTCCTGGTCATTCCCAGTAGATGGGACAGAACAGCTGGTAACCATCCTCATCATAGCAACTGGGGGCTGAGCTCCATCAGCCCCCTCCCTTTCCTGTGTAAAGAAAAGATTCTGTACTGCGTGGACTATCATAGCAGCGGGATGCTGGGCTCCTCTCCTCCGCACCGCTTAATGTCCTGCCTGGACTGTCATAGCACGGGGAGGCTGCCTCCCCCTCATTTTATCTCACTAACAAGTCACTGTTTCTTATTCCTGCATTCCTTATAACTTCATGACACAAATGGGGGGGACACTGCCACGGTAGCCCAGGAAGGTTGGGGGAGGAGGGAAGCAACGGGTGGGGTTGTTGCAGGGGGACCCCCTAGAATGGCATGTAGCTCATCATTTCTGCGGGATCTGACACAGAGCAGCTGTGCTCTCTGATACACTGCTTCTCTAGTACATTTGCCCCAAATTCTAGGCAGGACTGACTCTATTTTTAGAAACCATAAAGGAGGAATTGACTCAGGGAGTCATTCCCAGTTTTGCCTTTGCACCCCCAGCTGATCTCAGCCAGGGGCACCTGTGATAGCAGTAGACAGTACAGAAAGATAGGTAACCATCATCTCATTGCCAATTTACACCAGCAGCTGATGGTACAGAACAACTGGTAACCATCTCCACTATCATACAAAGGCAAATGAATGCTGCTGTGTAGCACTGGAGTATCGCCTCTGTCCGCGGCATCCAGTACACATACGGTGACTGTAAAAAAAAAAAAAAAAGCTGAATGGGCTCCATGGTTGCCGTGCTATGGCGTCTGCCAGGGCAATCCAGGGGAAAAGGGCGCGAAATGATTGTCTGCCGTTGCTTTCCCGGAGGAAGGAATGACTGACGACATTTACCCAGAACCACTCGCGACAATGATTTTTGCCCCATCAGCCACTGGGCTCTCAACCCAGAATTCTAAGGGGCGGGGGAGACTGCGGGAACTATGGGATAGCTACGGAATAGCTACCCACAGTGCAACGCTCCGGAAATCGATGCTAGCCTCGGACCATGGACGCACACCGCCGAATTAATGTGCTTAGTGGGGCCACGTGCACTCAACTTTACACAATCTGTTTTATAAAACCAGTTTATGTAAAATCGGGATAATCCTGTAGTGTAGACGTACCCTCAGAGGATTACACTTTCTAAGGGATTATGGTAGTCTGCTACTTTTGCTGCTGCAGGCCAATCTGCCCAATGCCCCACAGCTTGTGAGGGGGTGAGAGCTCTACCCCATGGTCTATGGGATGATGTCATATTTAGGCCTCATAGAATCCTGCTGTGAATTTTAGGGGGTCTGTTCCGATCACGTTTAACAGAAGAACGGGGGGGGGGGGGGGAGGGCGGTGGTATATACAACACTGTGGAATAACCATGGCTGTGAGAAAAATAAAAGTCACCAAAAAGCTGGAAGAGACTGGTTTGAACTGCTACAGCTGTGGTGGCCGGAGGAGAGCTAACCTGGCAACGAGAGACTAATCCATGGCTGCCAGAGCAGATAACAAATGACAGGTACCTTTGTGTAACAAAGGGAGGTTAAAGCTGTATTGTCTGGTGCTGGAGTTGACTGGTGAGATGGTCCGGATGAGCATCTCCCTCCATAGATCACCCACGGCTTGCTGAGTGTTTTGCCTTAATAAAGAGTTAGACCCGTCGGCTGCGTAAGTGAGTATCAATCCATGGGGTTGTACCCCACAGCTGGTGGGAGATGAGGGGGGCTGTAGCCCATAGCTGGTTGGGGTATCTGGGGGTGGGCTGTGCCCTACAGCAGGTGGGGGGGGCTGTACCCCACAGGGGTCAGGAGGGAGGTACCCCATGGCCGGTGGGGAGTTGGTGGGGCTGTACCCACAGCAGGTGGGGGCAGGGGGCTGCACCCCATGGCCGATGGGGGGTCAGGAGACTGTACCCTACAGGGGTCAGGGGGGAGGTACCCCATGGCCAGTGGGGGGTCCAGGGGCTGTACTCTGCAGGGGTCAGGGGGGAGGTACCCCATGGCCGGTGGGGGGTTGAGTGGGCTGTACTCTGCAGGGGTCGGGGGGGAGGTACCCCATGGCCGGTGGGGGGTCGGGGGGGAGGTATCCCATGGCCAGTGGGGGGTTGGGTGGGCTGTACTCTGCAGGGGTCGGGGGGGAGGTACCCCATGGCCGGTGGGGGGTCGGGGGGGAGGTATCCCATGGCCAGTGGGGGGTTGGGTGGGCTGTACTCTGCAGGGGTCGGGGGGGAGGTACCCCATGGCCGGTGGGGGGTCGGGGGGGAGGTATCCCATGGCCGGTGGGGGGTTGGGTGGGCTGTACTCTGCAGGGGTCGGGGGGGAGGTACCCCATGGCCGGTGGGGGGTCGGGGGGGAGGTATCCCATGGCCAGTGGGGGGTTGGGTGGGCTGTACTCTGCAGGGGTCGGGGGGGAGGTACCCCATGGCCGGTGGGGGGTCGGGGGGGAGGTATCCCATGGCCGGTGGGGTGTTGGGTGGGCTGTACTCTGCAGGGGTCGGGGGGGAGGTACCCCATGGCCGATGGGGGGTCGGGGGGGAGGTATCCCATGGCCGGTGGGGGGTTGGGTGGGCTGTACTCTGCAGGGGTCGGGGGGGAGGTACCCCATGGCCGATGGGGGGTCTGGGGGAGAGGTATCCCATGGCCGGTGGGGGGTTGGGTGGGCTGTACTCTGCAGGGGTCGGGGGGCAGATACCCCATGGCCGGTGGGGGGTTGGGTGGGCTGTACTCTGCAGGGGTCGGGGGGCAGATACCCCATGGCCGGTGGGGGGTTGGGTGGGCTGTACCCCCAGCAGGTGGGGGCGGGGCGCTGCATTCCATGGCCAGTGGGGGGCCGGGGGGGCTGCACCCCATGGCCGATGGGGGGTTGGGGGGGGGCTGCACCCCATGGCCGATGAGGGGTCGGGGGGCTGTACCATAGAGCAGGCGGGGTGGGGGGGGAGCTGCACGCCATGGCCGGTGGGGGTGGGGCGCGCTGGGGCACGCAGCTGCCGCGGCCCGAGCTGGTGCCGCTCCCGGCCGGGCTCAGCTCGGCACCGCACGGTAGGTCGCGGACGGGCCGGCGACTCCTCCGGAGCGATCCGGGCAGGAGGCTCCCGCCCTGCCCAGGCCCAGCCCGCTCCCCGCAGGGCGCTGCTCCCCGGCCCGGCTCTGAGCTCACGGCAGCCCGGAGCCCCCGGGCCGGGCCTTTCCCGCCGCCCGGGCCGGGCCCCCAGCGGAGTTTTACAAAGGGGGGAATTCTCGTCCCTTTGCTTAAACCCGAACGCGCCGGTCCGTGGAAACGGGCGGGGGCCACACTGGTAACGGGCAGTAGCGCCTGGTCAGAGCTAAACCCGGTCAGGAGCGGAGCGAGCCAGCCCTGCCCCCGTGGCTGCGTGGTGCCCTCGGGCTGCGAGACTCGGGCAGCTCCCCCCAGCTGGCTCGCACGTCCGAGCTCCGTACGCGCAGGGCCCTGCCTCTGCAGATGGGCCTGTATTTCCCCGGGAAATGATCGGGGAATGATTTACACCCAGGGCCGCCCAGAGGATTCCGGGGGCCGTGGGCTGCAGGCGGCTCCGCTGGGCCTCCCGCGGGCGTGCCTGCCCAGGGTCCGCTGGTCCCGCGGCTCCGCTGGACCTCCCGCGGGCGTGCCTTGCCCAGGGTCCGCTGGTCCCGCGGCTCCGCTGGACCTCCCGCGGGCGTGCCTTGCCCAGGGTCCGCTGGTCCTGCGGCTCCGGTGGAGCATCGGACCGGCAAGTGGCAGGGCGCCCCCTGCGCGGCGAAATGTCTAGAGCTGGCCCGGTCTGGCGGCGGTGGCCCCGCCGCGGGTTTTCGGGGCACTTCGGCAGTGGGTCCCGGAACGGAAGGGCCCCCCCGCACCACCGAATTACCGCCGAAGACCGGGTTGCACTTCAGCGGCAGGTCCCGCTTCGGCGGTAATGCGGAAGGACCCCCCCGGCTGCAAAGACCGGGAGCGGAAGAAGCCCCAGGGCCCAGCCCTGCAAGAGTTTTCCGGGCCCCCTGGAGCGAGTGAAGGACCCCGCTCCAGGGGGCCCCGAAAAACTCGTGGGGGCCCCTGCGGAGCTCGGGGCAAATTGCCCCTCTTGCCCCCCCCGGGCGGCCCTGTTTATAACCACAACAGCAAAAACCGTGCAAAAAATCAGTGCAAAAATATAATTGTTCTAGATAAATATCAGGGTTTATTTTTGTGGACGGAAATGGGAGGGGGGGAGTATTTAATGCTTTGAATTCCCTTCATCAATGTGGTTTGCTGCAGAACTAAAACGGAAACCAAAACAGGCCACCTCTGAGTTTAAGAAAACAAGGCATCGCTAACCCCCAAATAAAACTTTTCATTTGAATGAACAGTTAGTGCTGCAGACTTAGAACTATTAGCCCATAAATAGTTACATTTAATAATTGGGCCACACCATTTGCAGCGCATACACTCAACTTCATTCTTTTCTCCTGGTTTTTTAACTTTCAAATACTGCCTTGGGTTCTGAAACTTATTTTGATGCAGATTTTTGTTTTCTTCTCATTTTAGTGTGTCAAATCTTTAAACCATTATCTGCTAACAGCTTTGAAATCTGTATATGGTTGGTGTGAGATTCATCTATGTTCAGATGCACATGCACTTCAGAGTTTGCATGCCTGCCTGTTGGTTTATTGTGCGTATCTCTAGACTAATACATAGCCTTCCTTCAACAGGCAGCTTTGCATATACAGGCTAATGTATGATCATAATACATATATCTCATGCAATATATCGTATTTTCCTAATAAAACAAGGTATTTTTATATATTTGAATGTTACAAAAGTAGAGTGAAAATCAGAAAAAAAATGAATAATATTTTTATAGAACCCAGGAATTTTTTCGTAAATATCAGTTTAAACTGAAAACAAAGGGGCTTAAGTATTCATAAAGAACCCAAGGATCTCACAAAACTGGGTGACTGGACAACAAAATGGCAGATGAAAGTCAGTGTTGATAAATGCAAAGTGATGCACACTGGAAAACATAATCCCAACTCTACATATAAAATGATGGGGTCTAAATTAGCTGTTACCACTCAAGAAAGAGAGTGTGGAGTCATTGTGGATAGTTCTCCGAAAACATCCACTCAATGTGCAGCGGCAGGCAAAAAAGCAAACAGAATGGTGGAGATCATTAAGAAAGGAACAAATAATAAGACAGAAAATATCATATTGCCTCTATATAAATCCATGATACACCCACATCTTGAATGCTGTGTGCAGATGTGGCCGCCCCATCTCAAAAAAGATATATTGGAATTGGAAAGGGTTCAGAAAAGGGCAACAAAATATATTAAGGGCATGGAACAGCTTCCATATGAGGAGAGATTAATAAGACTGGGACTTTTCAGCTTGGAAAAGAGGCGATTGGGGGGGGGTATGATAGAGGTCTATAAAATCATGACTGGGGTGGAGAAAGTAAATAAGGAAGTGTCATTTACTCCTTCTCATAACACAAGAACTAGGAGTCTCCAAATGATATTAATAGGCAGCAAGATTAAAACAAACAAAAGGCAGTATTTCTTCATACAATGGACAGTCAACCTGTGGAACTCCTTGCCAGGGGATGTTATGAAGGCTACGACTATAACAAGGTTAAAAAAAAGAGCAAGATAAATTCATGGAGGATAGGTCCATCAATGGCGTCCCTAGCCTCTGTTTGCCAGAAACTGGGAATGAGCAACCGGGGATGGATCACTTGATGATTCCCTGTTCTGTTCCTTCCCTCTGAAGCAGCTGGAATTGGCCACTGTCGGAAGACAGGATAGTGGGCTAGGTGGACCTTGGTCTGACCTTGTATGGCTGTTTTTATGACACAGCCATAGGTGCTGGAACTAGAGGTGTGGGGGCTGCTGCAGCACCCCCTGGCTTGAAGTGGTTTCCATCACATACAGGGTTTCCAGTTTGGTTCAATGACTCTCAGCTCTCCCACTGTACAAATTGTTCCAGCCCCTCTGGACACAGTCCTTAGGAACTAGCCTCAGCAGAGAGACCAGAACTGAACTCCCACTGCCGCTGTCTTTGCATATACCTGCCTCATGCCAAGAGGACTTCATCAGAGTTGTCAGTGCAGCCTCCTCCTCTGAGGGCAGGTCTTCACTACCCTCCGGATTGGCAGGTAGTGATCGATCTGTCGGGGATTGATTTATTGCATCTAGGGTAGACGTGATAAAATCGATCCCCGATCATGCTCCCCGTCGACTCCGGAACTCCAGCTCGCGAGAAGCAGAAGCGGAGCTGACAGGGGAGCGGCAGCAGTCGACTTGCTGCCGTCCTCACAGCCAGGTAAGTTGACTTAAGATACGCCGACTTTAGCTACGCTATTCACGTAGCTGAAGTCGCCATATCTTAGGTCGACCCCCCCTCCCAAGTGTAGAGCAGGCCTGAGACTGATCACTTAATACAGCAGAAGGAAATGGATCCTTATCCCAAGTGTGTGTTACTCTGCCCTTAAATTGTAGTCAGGCTTCAGTGCAGAAACTGCAAGACTCGCCAGGACAGCTGCTGTGTGGGTGTGCATTTTGTCGGATGTTGAGAGAATTCCTAGCCACTAACTCTGATTTCAGTTTCCTGCTAAACTGGTCTGGCTGTTTCTTCCAGAGTATTATTTTGGTGCTGAATAATCCTGCCACCTCACAAACAGGCTAATTGCACAAAAGTTCATGTAGTTATAGAGAAACCGATTGTTTTATGATATCATTCTGTTATACTGCAAAATTACAAACTTTGCTTCTGGGGGAATTCTGTGCTACTGTGCACATGCAGAATTCACGTCCCCCACAGATTTCTTGTTTCCCCATGGAAAAATGACTTCTGATGGCGAAGCAAAGGAAAGCTGCAATACTGGTTACCTGCCCCTCCCCAGCAGCACAGGCACCTTGGTTTGGGCAACTGGAGCCGCCATGGAGGGGCTGGACGTGCGTGCGAGAGACTATTGCAGCCCACCCAACATGGAACACCAGGGCTTCAAGGTGTTTCTGCAAGGGGAGGCATGGGGCAGGCTCTGTCCCCTCAGGCAGAGCAGAATGTAGCAGCCTGCCTGCTCAGTGAATTTTCCCAAGAATATAAAACAGGTGTAAAAGTTTTATGGCTCCTTTACATTGTCAGAGTGCTTTAAAGGACAGTATGGCTTATAAATGTTTATGGTGCTTTAGGGATTAGAACTGGTCTAAATTTTTGGACTGAAAAATTTTCCTATCACAATGTGCTCCATGAACTGTTTGCTACTGACCTTTCTGGAGAGGCTCAGTAGATGCTCAATAGCCAATATAAATTGTGACTTTGACTCCCCAGCCCTCACTTGCTCTTCAGTTGCCTATGATGTAACACTGAGCATAGGGCTGCATATATTTGTTGACTATTAACTAGCTATATTATTATTAGACAGAGGGGGGTTGGGGATTTTCTCCAATGCTGGCCTCTCCCATTCTCCATCTATTGTATTATAGTTAAATAAATTACCAAAATAATTGAAAGTGGCATGATTATATTGCAGATTATATGCAGAATTTTAAAATATTGTATGCAGAATTTTTTATTTTTTGTGAAGAATTTTTAATTTTTTTGGCGCAGAATTCCCCCAGGTGTAAAACTGAATTGTAACCTATTTAAGAGCAGGAGAGTTCTAATTCATTACAGGAGTCTAGTAGTCTTAAATAGGTTATCTTGTTACCCAATTATTTCTCTTGCCTTAATTTCCCTACCCAGTGTCTGTGGATACTGGTCAGCTTTGTCATTTCATGTTAAGAAATACAAATTAAAGTCAAATACAAATGGTACAAGATCGGCAGTTTGAGTTTCTCCTGGAAACAAAGAGATGCAAAGTCCTGCATTCTAGGATCTACAGGGTCTTCACTGAAAAACTGTATCTTAACATGATAATGTCATGAATTAAATCATTTTAGACATGAGGGGTGATTCTGGCCATGGCTACACTAGAGAGTTGCAGCGCTGGTGAGGGGGTTACAGCGCTGCAACTTAGGATGTGGCCACACTTGCAAAGCACGGCCAGCGCTGCAACTCCCTGGTTGCAGCGCTGGCTGTACACCCGGTCGAGCCTCGGGTGTAGCGATTCCAGCGCTGGTGATCCAGCGCTGGTCAGCAAGTGTGGACCCCACCAGCGCTTTTATTGACCTCCGGGGTATAAGGAGGTATCCCAGAATTCCTGTCCACAATAAACCGGAAGAAAGGGGGAGCTCGGAGTTCAGCCAAACTGCTTATTTAAAAAACAAACACAGCTCCTGTTTGCTGAGCGAGAGGAGGCAGGCAGGGGAATTACTTTGGAATGTTCACAGCTGTTTGCTTGAAGAGAGAAACAGCATGCTCACACGGCAGAGGGGGAGGGGGAAGTCCATGTTGAGCAGATGCTTATCTGGTCTGACAGCTATTTAGGAGTGCATAATTTGCATTTAGTGAATGAGAGAGGGGTGGGGGAAGGGGTCAGAACTTTTAAAATGATTGAAGGTAGGCACTGTGTGTCTTCCAGTCCTTAGAACTTGCAAGGCAGGGAGCTGAGAACAGTGTCAGCTCCAAAAATCCAATCTCTCTCTGTCTCCCCCACGCTCCCTGTCACATTCCATCCCACCCCCCTCTTTTGAAAAGCACGTTGCAGCCACTTGAATGCTGGGATAGCTGCCCACAATGCACCACTCCCAACAGCGCTGCAAATGCTGCAAATGTGGCCACACTGCAGCGCTGGTAGCTGTCAGTGTGGCCACACTGCAGCGCTGGCCCTACACAGCTGTACGAACACAGCTGTAACTACCAGCGCTGCAGAACTGTAAGTGTAGCCATGGCCTCTGTGTTCATACAGGTTTTGAGTGACTGAAGTACTAGTGCCGGTACTGACTTCACTGCAGTGGCAGTGAGGGCCTCGCTGTATCCACAGCACAGCAACTATGAGGGCAAGCTTTCCTGCTCTGCTCTGCCATCGTGCCTCTACTGAAACCGGCGAGGACCACTTCTGTGGCTGAGAGGGGAGTTCAGTCCCCGTGCACCTAGGGCTGAGCCTCTGAGCAGAGGGCCAGTCAGTGCTAATGGTAGGTTTGTGACATGAATACACATCTGGCAGGAACTGCCTGAGACCCAGCAATTCACTTCAAAGAAGCTACAGAACAGCCATCAGATAGAAACCATTTTCATTTACTGCAGGCCCGGGAGGAATCTGAACCCATGAGCCACGGGTGCTGTGAGGCTACCTCAGGCTGAAAAGCTCCAGTGCCAGTATGAATCGCTTGAGTCACTCGCTGCCCCACGTGAATTGTTCTATTGGCATTGGACCTATAAGAGGGTTCAGTCTACGGCTTGTCTGATCTTAATCCTTTTATTTGGTGTTCTAGGTTCTCCTCGCTCCTCAGCCTCAGTGAAGCAATGCTTCGGCTCCGGCTCTTGACGTGGGACGTGAAGGACACACTGCTCCGGCTCCGGCACCCAGTAGGAGAGAATTACTCTGCTGCAGCCCGAGTTCACGAAGTTCATGTACAGCCTGAGGCACTCAATAAATCTTTCCATCAGGCATACAAAGCCCAGAGCAAGCACTTCCCCAACTATGGCCTGAAACAGGGGCTAAGCTCCAAGCAGTGGTGGACGGATGTTGTCAAACAGACCTTCATACTCGCTGGTGTCCATGAAGACAGGCTCCTCACCACCATTGCAGAAAGTCTCTATCAGGAGTTCTGCAGTGCACAGAACTGGGAGTTGTTACCAGGCGCCAGGGAGACTCTGAGGCAGTGCCACCAGCTGGGCATCCGTATGGCCGTAATCTCCAACTTTGACAAGAGGCTCGAGAAGATTCTGTCTCACTGCAACCTCAGGCACCATTTTGAATTTGTCTTGACCTCAGAGGAGGCTGGCTTTGCCAAACCAGACCAGCGGATCTTTCAGAAGGCGCTGCACATTTCTGGGGTAGCCCCACATCAGGCGGCTCATGTGGGGGACAATTATGTGAGGGATTATAGGGCAGCCAGAGGTGTGGGCATGCACAGCTTCCTGCTCAGGAGGGCTGGGCCTGCAAACAATTGGGAGCTAGAGGTACCAAAGCAGCACGTCCTGCCTTCACTTACCCACTTGCTGTCTGTTATCGAGAAGGGTTAACGGGGAATCCCTTGCCTCTCCTCAGAGATCACCAGGGACAAAACAGATTCCTTACACCTCATCGCTAGAAAGAGGGATCAGTTGTGCTGAGGGGGGGGCAGGAGGGGATTGGTTCTCCACCAGGTGAATCAGGTTCTAAAGAGTATCTGCACGTCCTGCTATACAGAGGGCAAAAGCAAACCCCTCTGAACTCAGTGAGAAGTACTTGCTAGCACCATCCACCACAGCACATTAGTCATCCAGTACAATAAACGGCTACAGATACTCAGCATTTCTCTTCCTCTTTCTTCCATAGCTCTCAAAGCACCAAATGGAGGGGATTAGTGCCATTATCGTCATTCTACAGGGGGAAACCGAGGGATGAGGGCTAAGGTCACCCAGCACGTCAGAATGGAAACCAGAACTTGCATCTCCAGAGCGTCCCCTAGTGTCCTGTCCATTGCAGCTCTGAGCCCAAGCGTTAACCCCTCCTAGTGCAAGGAAAGATGGCATTTCTTGCACACTTGAATGAACAGACAAAGCCAGAAGCAGAAATCCCGTCTCTGGGCCAGGTTCGTTCCCCGCACTGGTACAACTGGCCTGGCCTAGCGCCCTGCGTGGTTCTGCCAGCGAGGAACAGGGGTGGTGTGCTGACTTCAGTGGATCCCCTTACCCGGACAACACCACCCCCTTCTTGGGTTGCTCTTACTCTGGCCTGTCAGGCAACCATTGCCCACCCCTGCAGCCTCTCACCATAGGCTCTCTGCATGGGACCTCTGCCAGGGTCTGCTCTTGTAGAAGCTGGCACATCACTAGGGGCAGTTAGTGCCTGTGCCCTGATGCTGGCAGAGGATCCCATGGGATTCCCCCGCTTGCTATTCTGCAAAGACTGGGCCTGGGGGTGCTGACAGCTCTGCTCCAAGTCAGGATTTTAGCAGAACCCACTAGTGGGCAGCGTAGAGGGGAGCATTGGAAACCAGAGCAGCCCAGCACTAGGGCACTTGCTGCTTCCCAGAGGCTGATGGGAGCTTGGCTGGCAAGAGAAACTAGCCAATGGCCCTTTCGCTGCCCAAACCTCAGCGGATGCTTTTGCCAATGCTGCACAGTGATTGCTGCACTGCTCCCAGTGCCTGGACTTGCAGCTGTGTGGCAATGCCCCAGCAGGTGCTGTGAAAAACAGCTCAAGAGCTTGTCTAGACAGCTAGTGTGCAGCAGTTTACCCTGCACTACCCTGCCACGCAGTAACTGGCCATGGTGACCCTGTTGCTGATCCACTTTGACACAGGAGCAGATCAAAGTGCACTTCAGTGCCTGGCAAACTAAACGCACATCCCAGCTTGCTGCAAACTAAGTGGTCGTCTAGACGAGCCCGGAGCATGCAACATTCAGGGGGTTAAAAATCAAGATACTTATGTTTAAAAAGGGGAGAAACCAGCCCAGGCCAGGGTCCCTACTTCTAACCTGAACCCACCCCAACAAATGAACCAGATTGTACATAGTATTATCAACAGGCTTTTCTATGGCGCTCAGCTTGGTAGACTCTGTGCACCTCTCGTGCAGCCATGAATTTAGCATTGCCACTCCCCTCTGAGGTCTGGCATAGCAACGCCACGTACAGAGGGGAAACTGAGGCACAGCTATTACTGGACTCATCCCAGTGTGTCGCACAGTCAGAAACACATGACTTGCCCACATTTCCGGCTAGGGCTGTAACCACTGCACGTCCCCATCAAGGCTGAGCAGATTGCATATGCCAGTGTTGAGTTCCTCCCTCCAGGCTAGTGGTGGAAATTGAGGCTTCAGTGTAGGGCACCTCTTTTCTGTCTGGCATAACTAGCCTCCCAAGTAGACAGCTGTTCCTGGAGCCCCAAGGCCACATTGGCTGCAGCAGTCACACTGTATATGAGGCTTCGGCTCTCGGTAGAGCTAATTGCTGTATGTAGTAGAAAGAGAGAGCCCAAAGCATGGAGCCTGATACAAAGGCTAAGGCCTGAACTAAAGTGAGCAAAAGTCAAGCCCTGCTGCTATAAAGCAAAGTTAGCAAGCGTCAGGCTATGAGCAAAAGGCAGGCCCTGTTACACAGCAGATGCCTGTTCGCAGGTTCCCTGTCTGATACACGACCTTGGCAAAACACAGGGGCACGCCCAAGAAGTGCTAGGCACAGGGTATTGCTATACGCACATTCCAGATGTAAACACAATGCTGGGAGATGAAACAGGAACACACCAACCCCAAGTGAAACAAGGCCTGAAGGGCAGGCTTAAGCTGATAGAAGAAAATGTTTTGTTTGAACCAGCAGGTACAAGGTAAAGGGTGGTGGCTAACCACATCAGGGGGGCAATATGTAATGTGTTTGTGTCAGTGTATAAAAGAGGGGGTGCAGGAGCACTGTTTTATCCGGCCTCGGGGGAGTGGACGGTCCCACCACTCACTGAGCTGAGTCCATTAGAATAGGCATACGTGTGTGTCCTCAAAGAGTCTACCAGCCACTAGGACCATGCTTCATTAACAATAAACCTGGCCGAGAGCCTTTGCCACCGAACCAAGTCTGTGGTGGTCTTGGGCACTTTACTCAAGGTCTGCTGTATCAGCTACCTGGCCAGATCTGGTGCAGCAGGCTGAGAGGATACACACACAGCCACCAACTGACAACAATGTCAATGGAGCGTTGTCAAAGGGATTAGGCCAAAACAAAATTTGATGCAGTTCAGACAGCAGGACAAGATGGCAAATCCTGGAGTGTTAAAGAACTGCATAATTCTGTGACCAATAAATGGTTGCAGTTTTGCAGGCTAAGCTTGGGGTCATCAGCTCTCATGGTTCAAGGCACAAGATGATTTCTTGCAAGGGTCAGGAAGGATGGATTGTCCCCCTCTAAGTGCAGTGTTGTGCAGTTGGCCAGATGCATTATGGGCAGTTTCCACTTCTGAAGCTTCAGGGCTTGGCTACAGCCAGAGGCCGACTGCGCGACAAGATGGGCCAGTGAGCCCATTCTGTAGGGCAACTAGATTGCCTAGAAAGAATTCTAGGGGGCTACTGCTGTTACGAAACAAGCTCAGAGCAGGCACCTGGGCTGAAGCCTGAGCCTATTTAGGTATGTGACACTGAGCCAGGAGGTGCTTAGCACTAGGAGGGTAATTAATCCAGATTCAACCTTTAAAGACATCATAGCAGATAATGATTGTGTGTGTGTGTGTTTACATATATATTGTTAGAGGTTGACAATGTACCCAAACGGGTCCTGCCTGTCACCGTATTCTGTTAATTCATTGAGACGAACCGTAACTGTAGTAATATCATTGTCTTTATTTCTGTGTGGTATATAGTAAACTGCCTGTAAATGGCGGGAGATGGGCAGTTTCCTTATGTTAATCGATGCAGCTAATCACCAGTGGTGCTTAGGAAATAGGAGGTTCTACTTCAAAGCCATTATTGTTCACTCAAGGAATACCTGCTGTCAAGAGACTGCCAGGATCTATAACAAGCATTCTTGAGCCCTGATCCTTTTATCTCAGATCTGCTTAAGCTTCATCAGGGGAAGTTTAAGTCACAGGACTGAGGTCTCCAGCTCCAGTCTGGCTCACCCTGATATTGGACACTGTATTATAACTAAGGCTGCAAGTCTTTCATGGAGGTCACAGAAGTCACGGCTTCCATGACTTTCTGGGACCTCCGTGAATTCCGCATCTGCCCCCTAAGTTACCCCCATGCCTGTGAGCAGCAATGTCTGCTGGAGCGCTCCACCCCTCAGCACCTAAGATTTAGTTAGGAGTATTTTTAGTAAAAGTCATGGACAGGTCACAATAACATGGGCTATGGCCCATGACCTGTCTGTGACTTTTATTAAAAAAATACCCGTGACTAAATCGTAGCCTTAATGATAACCTATGTAAATAATTCTGAAAGAACTCTTTGCAACTCTAAAGTTTATCATCTCGACTCTACTATGAAACTAAGAATTTTATTTATATCTGTATGTATAATGCTCTTTTAACCTATACTCTCTTTTCTTTTTAAAAAAATCTTAGTTTAGTTAATAAGAATTGGCTGTAAGTGTGTATTTGGGTAAGATCTGAAATATTCATTGACTTGGCAGGTAATGTGTCTGAACTTTTGGGCTTAGTAGAACTTTTTATATGATGAATAAGATTTTCAATAATCCTCATTATCTTTGACTGGGCTGTCTGGGTGGGAGCCCAGGGCTGGACGTGTTTGTGGCTTCTGAGTAACCAGGAAGATATTATAGAAGCTGTTTTGTTGCTGGATTGGTGAATCTAATTATTAGAAATAACCTCCAGCTTGGGGGATAGTCTGCCCCATTCATTGCAGTTTGCCCTGATTGAGCAGTCTCAGTGTGGCCCCCCTGGGACCCTGGACATAGGTGTCAGTGCATTCGTGCTGCCAGCCCCATCCTGGCTGCTTGGAGTGACTGAAGATCCTGTAGGTGGCGTGCCAAATTGTGTGTCTCTGCAGAAAGCTCCCCCTTTTCCGCACAGAGCTGGTGAGTGAGCTGCTGCCCCTGTGCCAGGCCTTGTTCACTGAACGAGGGAGATGCTCTGGTCAGCCACGGCAAACACGGGGTAGATGGGTGCAGTAAAGGCTTCACGGTGCGAGTGGAGGATGACACAGGCAGTAGGATCGTAGAACAGCACTTCCCCCCCATCCAAGTCGACCAGCACGCCTACCTGCGCGGGGCACTTGACTAGCTCCACCGCTTGATGACGGCTGTTGTGTGAGAAGCGGAACTCCTTGTCATAGCGCGAGAACACCCAGGAGAAGGGGTTGTAGCCCAGCCGGGCTGCGTTGCCAGGCCCTTTGCGCTGCAAGGAGCCATAAGAAATGCCCAATTTGTATGCGCAGCTTTTGTCCACGTGGATCCTCCAGGCGTGGGTCCCTTTGTGGAAGGCCTTAGTGCCCAAAGCGTTGGGCCAGTGATCGAAGCGCTCTGGGCAGTCTGGATAGGGCTTTGTCTTCTTGGGGCTGAATGCCAAGGTTTTCTTGTCTTCAGACAGGGCCAGCAGGGGGCTGATGGTTTTCTCATCTACGTGAACTTCTTCCAAACCTGTGAGGGAAGCCAAACAAACAATCAGTACAGGCTGAGCAGCGGGACCTCGGCCAGGATCAGCCTGTCTCCCCCCGCAGCACTGGGCCAGGGAGGGAGCTGGGCTCATGTCCACATTCCCCTTTTTATAGGCCTTCCTAGGCAGTAGCCCTGTAGTGGCCACGCGGCTTCCTCTGGCGCCCAGCAGCACCACCTTCCAGGGCCGGCAGGCCAGCTCCCGGGGGAGGGGGCTCCCTGCATGCTGGGGAAGGGGCTGAGCTCAGACTGGACTCTGCCTGCGCAAGTTAGATGTACCCCAGCTAGTCCCACTGGGCACTGGCTCCTGGGGTTCTCCCAGCTGTAGCCTGCAGTAGGTCCCAATTGGCTCCCTCCATCCCATCCATCATGAGCCATCTCTCCTCCGCAGTGCTCACCCACCCTGCTGCCAGGACACAGCAGGGCAGGGAGAAGCTGGCCCAGAGGTTGGAGTGGCTCTGTGCTGAGGGTGGCTGGTGAGCTGGAAGCCTCAAGCTCCCAGCACATTGCGGATGGAGCAGGGACAGGGCAAGGCATGAGACCTCTGCCTTGGTCCCAGGGTAGTACCCAGTGGGGACCAGGGCAGCACAGCCACAGGGCTGGCAGCTTTGGCCACACCTGTTTCCAAGCAGGGAGGAGGCAGGCCACCTCCCATCCACAGCTACCGCCTGGCTTCCATCTGACCCCCCCCAACCTGATATAGAAGATCCAGCTGTTCAAGTGGGCTTCCTGACTCGGCTGAGGCTGGTGCCAGGGCAGCTTCTCTGCAGGCTTCTTCCCCTTCCAAACCAGAAGTATAATACGGCGCAGAACATGTCCAACACCTGAGGTTCCCCCCAGGCCCACTTGTGACTAGGCTCCTGGCCACTGGGCTCCCCAAGATGAAGGCACGGGTTGCATGTGGCCCTGAGGATGTACTTTCCCCACCTAGCTCTGGAAGCGCTGGGTTCGACTTGGTGCAGATCCAGATGTAGGCGCAGGAGACATCTCATCTCTCCCAAACAGTTCCCTGCCCTGGCTCAGGGCAGCCCAGAATGCACTGGGGGATGAATGGTTGATTTGGGCCCAGTGGCGGGAAGATTAGCAAACCAGACAAGTACTCTGCTCTGATGGATGGAGAGGCAAGGGGCACAGGGGGGAGCTTGGCCCCACTCCCAGTGTGCAGGAGCCCATTCATAGCCCAGCCATTCCCTGTTGGTGTAGACTCCCCCATTGCTGCAATCCTCGACTGAGACAGAGGATCCTGGGTCCCTTCTGGCTGGGCTCTCTCAACCTCTCACCACAGCTGATGAACAGTGGTGCCGGAATTGGGGGGGCTATGGGGGCCATAGCCAGTGTTCCCTCTAATTTTTTGCACCCATGTGTAGAATGGATTTTATGTGCTCCAACATGGAGGTGATGTGTGACACACCACCTTCATATTGGGGCACATACAAAAATGCATGTGATGGGGGTAGGGCCAAGGGGTTCGGCGTGTGGGAGGGGGCTCAGGGCTTGGGCAGAGAGTTCTGGTGCAGCGGGGTGAGGGCTCCAGCTGGGTGTGCGGGCTCTGGGGTGGGGCCAGGAAGGAGGGGCTCAGGGCTGGGGCAGAGGGTTGGGGTGTGGGCTCTGGAGTGGGGCCAGGGATGAGGGGGTTGGGGTCCAGGCTGCCCTGGGACTACAGTGGGGACAGAGGACTCCCCCCCCCCGCCCTCTCTCCCCACAGCAGCTCCCAGGCTGGGGCTGCCGGATAGGCAACCGCCCCCTTCCCCAGCAGGTCCTGTCTGGGCAGGTTCCCTGGGCCCCTGCACAGTGCTTAATAGGCTGCTGTGTGGCCACGCAGCTTACAGGGAACTCAGGCCATAGCGCCGCCCCCTCCACACACACACACACTTTTTGAAAGTGGATGGGCCTGGCCAGGGCAGACCCTGCCCCCTTCCCCTCCTCTGCCGCCTGAGGCCCCACTCCCCAGCCAGGCCAGCATAGAGCCTGGCAGTTGTGGGAGCCGCGCAGAGCCTCCACTTGCCCTAGGCTAGGCATCTGGGGGGCAGAGACACAGATCAGGGGCTGCTGTGGGTGGGTCCCCACACCGTGGGGAGGTGGATCATCTGCTGCAGCTTTCACAGCTGCCCGCGTGGCTCTTATGGCTGGGCTGCAGCTCTGAGGCCCCGCTAGGGTTGCCAAATTTCTAATAGCACAAGACCGAGCACCCTTGGCCTGCCCCCTGCCCTGCCCCACCCCTTCGCCGAGTCCCTGCCATCACTCACTCTATGCCCCATCCCCGTCGCTGACTCTCCCCCACCCTCACTCACTCGTTCATTTTCACCAGGCTGCCTCAGGGGATTGGGGTGCAGGAGAGGGTGAGGGCTCCAGCTGCGGGTGCAGGCTCTGGGGTGGGGCCAGGAAAGAGGGGTTTGGGTGCAGGAGGGGGCTCAGGCCTGGGGCAGGAGATTGAGGTGTCAGAGGGGATATGGGCTCCATGAGGGAGTTTGGGTGCAGGAGGGGGATCAGGGCTGGGGCAAGCAGTTGGGGTGTAGGCTCCAGGCGGCATTTACCTTGGGGGGCTCCCCAGAAGTGGCGACATGTTCCTCCCACTCCTAGGCAGAGCCACGGCCAGGCAGCTCTGTGCAGTGTGCACTCATTGCCTTTGCCTGCAGGCACTGCCCCCACAGTTCCCATTGGCCATGGTTCCCGGCCAATGGGAGCTGCAGAGCTGGTGCTTGGGGTGTGGACAGCATGCACAGCCCCCATGGCCATCCCTCCACCTAGGAGCTGAAGGATATGTCGCCACTTCCAGGGAGCTGCGCAGAGCCGGGTCAGGAGCCGGCCAGCCCCGCCAATCACACTTTTAACAGCCCAGTCAGCAGTGCTGACAAGAGCCACCAGGATCCCTTTTCGATCGGGTGTTCTGGTAAAAAAACAGACACCTGGCAACCCTAGGACTGCCCAGAGCTGGGTCGGGGAGAGCCGCGCAGGCAGCTGTGGTGAGCCTGGTCTCCCCCCCACCCCGTGCTGGGCGGGAGACCTGGGGGGCAGGGACATGGGAAGGGGGCTGCTATCAGCCCCACCCCACACAGGTTGGGATGTGTGGGGACAGGCTCTACTTTTGGCTTGGCTGGGGGTGGAGTCTCTGGGGGAAGGGGGGGCAGGCCCATGAGGGGAAAGGGAGGGGCCTCAGGGGCAGGGGCCCCCAGCCTTTCCACTTTTGGGAAGGCTCCGACACCCTTGCTGATGATCCTGTTCTGCCTGGGGTATCCGGCGCCATATCCCTCCTCCCAGTTCCAGTGCAGGATGTTCCCTCCATGCAGCCCATCCTCAGTTGATCTGCACTGGGATACAGTGAGTCTCCTCCCATGCAGACATGCAGGGCTGGGCTGGGCTGGGCTGGGATACCTGGCTCAGCAGATCTGTACTGGGATACAGTGAGTCACGCAGATGTGCAGGACTGGGCTGGGCTGCACCGGGATACCTGGCTCAGCTGATCTGCACTGGGATACAGTGAGTCTCCTCCTCCCATGCAGACATGCAGGACTGGGCTGGGCTGCACCGGGATACCTGGCTCAGCTGATCTGCACTGGGATACAGTAAGTCTCCTCCTCCCATGCAGACATGCAGGACTGGGCTGGGCTGGGCTACCTGGCTCAGCAGATCTGGAGGGTGCCGGGGTGATGATGTTTGTGCGGCTGCCCAAGTCCCTGCCGATGTGCTTTTCAAATCCTCTAGTACGGCGCTGGGGCTGCAGCCTCCGCTGCTCAGTCACCTGGTCCTGCTCCCTGCCAGGCAGGGGGCTCTATCTGCTGGGGCCTCTCCTTGCCCTTCCCCCACTGCACTTGCTTTGTGTCTTAAGACATCATCATAAAGACAAGGCTGAGAGCAGGTGAGTCTCCTCCTCCCAGACAGACATGCTATGCTGGGCTGGGCTGGGCTGGGCTGAGCTGAGCTGGGGCTGGGGCTGGGGCTGGGGCTGGGCTGGAGGGGAATAACATGATCACCTCATCTTGGGCCTAATCCTGCCAGGTCCTGAACACCCTCAGCTGCACTGATGTCCTGCACCTGGCAGGGTCACTTTTGTAAGACCCGGAAACAAGCCAGCATCTGGTACTCGGAGCAGGGCAGTCTAATGACCTGAGCCTGCTGCCATGGTTTCAGAGGGGGCAGGAACAGAAAGGGTTAAAAAACCTGCCTTAAAGTGACAGGCTCAAGGAGCTCAGTCTATTAAGGGGTGACTGTGTGGGGGAAATTAGTCCTGTGTGGGGAACGGCTCTTCAGTCTAGCAGACAAAGGTCTAACAGGAGCAATGGCTGGAAGTTGAAGGTAGACAAATTGGAAAATTAAGCCGTATATTTTTACTAGTGGGTAATTAGGCCTTGGAACAATTTACCAAGGTTGTGGTGGGTTCTCCATCACTGCCCATTTTTAAATCAAGACTGGATTATCTTCTAAGCAATCTGCTCTCGGGATTATTGTGGGGAAGGTCTACGGCCTGTGTGATGGAGGAAGTCAGACTGGATGGTCCCTTCTAGCCTTGGAATTGATGAATCTAGGAGTAGTCTCCAAGCCCCCTTAGGAATGGTGGGTGAATTAGCAGCAGATGAACTAGAATCATAGGACTGCAGGGGACCTCAGGAAGTCATCTAGTCCAGTCCCCTGCACTAAAGGCAGGACTACATAATAACTAGTCCATTCCTGACAGGTATTTGTCTAACATGTTCTTAAACACCTCCAATGACAGAGATTTTACAACCTCCCTAGATCATTTGTCCCAGTGCTTAACCACTCTGACAGGAAGCTTTTCCTAATGTCCAACCTAAACCTCCTGTGCTGCAATTTAAGCACATTGCTTCTTGTTCCTGTCCTCAATGGATAAGCAGAACAATTTATCACCCTCCACTTTATAACATCCTCTTGCGTACTTTGGCACTGCATTTACACAAAGTGGAGCAGAATGCAGGCTCCCTCACCTTTCATATAGAGGGGCAGCCCCCAGAGACTGCCCCTCCCAGCAGGCACACCTGGTTCCAAGCACAGCCTCACACGCTGGGGCCTCTGCTTTAGGGCTTGTCTGCGGAGGGGGATTTATTTATACTGGTATAACATAACTCCCTGTGTGGACAATCTTATTCCAGAATTATACCAGGGGGTTATACCAGTATAACTACTGCTGTAATT
This sequence comes from Gopherus flavomarginatus, assembly GCF_025201925.1. Classification (NCBI taxonomy): domain Eukaryota; kingdom Metazoa; phylum Chordata; order Testudines; family Testudinidae; genus Gopherus; species Gopherus flavomarginatus. Next base: position 23,055,949 of record NC_066633.1, read on the forward strand.
ATACTGGTATGATTGTGCTGGTAAACGTCCCCATGCTGAGCAGCCTTTGTCATGATGAATCCTGTGGCCCGTGTTCTTCAGGAGATCAAACCAGATGATTTAACGGTCCCCATAACCTTAAAATCTCTGAACCTATGAGCTATTCTTTGTGAGGCCTCTTTAGTCTATCTACGCTACATAGAATCATAGAACCACAGGGCAAGAAGGGACCGCAAGGGTCAGCTCGTCCAGGGGTTCTCAACCTTTTTCTTTCTGAGCCCCTCCACCCCCTACTATGCTATAAAAACTCCATGTGCCAGCTGTGTCACACCACCTGTTTTTCTGCATATAAAAGCCAGGCCAGCATTAAGGGGCAGCAAGCAGGGCAGCTGCCTGGGGCCCCACACCACAGGGGGCCTGGCAAAGCTAAGTTGCTTAGGCTTCAGCTTCAGCCCTGAGTGGCAGGACTCAGGGTCCTGGGCTTCAGCCCTATGTGGTGGGACTTTAGCTTTCTACCCTAGAACCCAGCGAGTGTAACACGGGCCCAGCTTGGCAGACCCCCTGAAACCTGCTTGTAACCCTGGACCCCTGGTTGAGAACCACTGATCTCGTCTAACCCCCTCCCTAGATGCAGAATTTGTTGTGACTAAGCCATCCAAGTCAAGGCAGAGGGTTATCCGGCCCCCTTTTGAAAACCTCCAGTGAAGGAGCTTCCACAACCCCCTGAGGTGTCTGTGGCATTGTCCTACTGTTCTTACAGCGAGGACGTTTTTCCTGAGATTTAGTCTAAATCTGCTATGCTGTAGTTTGAACCCATTGTCTCTTATCCTGTCCTCTGTCACAGAATCATAGACATTAAGGTCAGAAGGGACCATTATGATCATCTAGTCTGAACTCCTGCACAATGCAGAGAACAGAATCTCACCCACTCACTCCTGTAACAAACCCCTGACCTATGTCTGAGTTACTGAAGTCCTCAAATCGTGGTTTAAAGACTTCAAGGTGCAGAGAATCTTCCAGCAAGTGACCCATGCCCCATGCTGCAGAGAAAGGTGAACCCCGCCCCAGGGCTTCTGCCAATCGGCCCTGGAGGAAAATTCCTTCCCAACCCCAAATATGGTGATCAGCTAAACCAGGGGTAGGCAACCTATGGCACGTGTGCCAAAGGCGGCATGCGAGCTCATTTTCAGTGGCACTCACACTGCCCGGGTCCTGGTCATTGGTCCGGGGGGGCTCTGCATTTTAATTTAATTTTAAATGAAGCTTCTTAAACATTTTAAAAACCTTATTTACTTTACATACAACAATAGTTTAGTTATATATTATAGACTTATAGAAAGAGACCTTCTAAAAATGTTAAAATGTATTCCTGGCACGCAAAACCTTAAATTAGAGAGAATAAATGAAGACTTCACGCAGCACTTCTGAAAGGTTGCTGACCTCTGAGCTAAACCCTGAGCATGTGGGCAAGACTCACCACCCAGACACCCAGGAAAGAATTCTCTGTAGTAACTGAGATCCCACCCCATCTAACATCCCATCACAAGCCACTGAGCATATTTACCACCAGTAGTCAAAGACCAATTAATTGCCAAAATTACGCTATCCCATTATACCATCCCCTCCATAAACTGGCTTCAAGACTAAGCTTGATAAGACATGTCTTTTGCCGCCGCTACTCCCCTTGGAAGGCTGTTCCAAAACTTCACTCCTCTGATGGTTAGAAACCTTCGTCTAATTTCCAGTCTAAACTTACTGATGGTCAGTTTATATCCATTTGTTCTTGTGTCCACATTGGTACTAAGCTTAAATAATTCCTCTCCCTCCCTGGTATTTATTCCTCTGATAAATTTATAGAGAGCAATCGTATCTCCCCTCAGCCTTCTTTTGGTTAGACTAGACAAGCTGAGCTCTTTGAGTCTCCTTTTATATGACAGGTTTTCCATTCCTCAGATCATCCTAGTAGCCCTTCTCTGAACCTGTTCCAATTTGAATTCATCCTTCTTAAACATGGGAGACCAGAACTGCACACAATATTCCAAATGAGGTCTCACCAGTGCCTTGTATCAGAGGGGTAGCCATGTTAGTCTGGCTCTGTAAAAGCAGCAAAGAATCCTGTGGCACCTTATAGGCTAACAGACGTTTTGAAGCATGAGCTTTCGTGGGTGAACACCCACTTTGTCAGATGCATGTCTGTCTGTAGCTCAGTCATCCTGTAATCAACCAATACTCCGAGGTCCTTCTCCTCCTCCATTACTTCCAACTGATGCCTCCACAGCTTATAACAATAGTTCTTGTTATTAATCCCTAAATGCATGACCTTGCACTTTTCACTATTAAATTTCATCCTATTACTATTACTCCAGTTTACAAGGTCACCCAGATCTTCCTGTATGATATCCCGGTCCTTTTCTGTATTGGCAATACCTCCTAGCTTCGTGTCATCCGCAAACTTTATTAGCGCATTCCCACTTTTTGCGCCAAGGTCAGTAATAAAAAGATTAAATAAAAGATTGGTCCCAAAACCGATCCCTGAGGAACTCCAGTAGTAACCTCCCTCCAGTCTGATCGTTCACCTTTCAGTACGACCAGTTGTAGTCTCCCCTTTAACTGGTTTCTTATCCACCTTTCAATTTTCATATCGACCCCCATCTTTTCCAATTTAGCTAATAATTCCTGATGTGGAACAGTATCAAATGCCTTACTGAAATCGAGGTAAATTAGATCCACTGCGTTTCCTTTGTCTAAAAAAATCTGTTACCTTCTCAAAGAAGGAGATCTGGTTGGTTTGGCACAAGCTACCTTTTGTAAAACCATGTTGTATTTTGTCCCAATTACCACTGACCTCAATGTCCTTGACTACTTTCTCTTTCAAAATTTTTTCCAAGACCCTGCATACTGCAGATGTCAAACTAACAGGCCTGTAGTTACCCGGATAACTTTTTTCCCTTTCTTAAGGATAGGAACTATGTTAGCAATTCTCCAGTCATACGGTACAACCCCTGAGTTTACAGATTCATTAAAAATTCTTGCTTAATGGGCTTGCAATTTCATGTGCCAGTTCCTTTAATATTCTTGGATGAAGATTATCTGGGCCCCCCCATTTAGTCCCATTAAGCTGTTCGAGTTTGGCTTCTACCTCGGATGTGGTGATATCTACCTCCATAGCCTCATTCCTATTTGTCATCCTACCATTATCCCTAAGCTCCTCATTAAAGACTGAGGCAAATTATTTATTTAGATATTGGGCCATGCCTAGATGATCCTTAACCTCCACTCCATCCTCAGTGTTTAGCGGTCCCACTTCTTCCTCCTTTGTTCTCTTCTCATTTATATGGCTATAGAACCTTTTACTATTGGTTTTAATTCCCTTTGCAAGGTCCAACTCTACATGGCTTTTAGCCTGTCTCACTTTATCCCTACATGTTCTGACCTTAATAAGGTAGCTTTCCTTGCTGATCACTGCCATCTTCCACTCCTTGTAGGCTTTCTGCTTTTTCTTAATCACCTCTCTGAGATGCTTGCTCATCCAGCTTGGTCTACAACTCTTGCCTCTGAATTTTTTCCCGTTTCTTGGGATGCAGGCGTCTGATAGTTTCTGTAACTTTGACTTGAAATAATTCCAGGCTTCCTCCATCTTTAGATACCCAAGTTCTTCAGTCCAATCCACTTCCCTAATTAATTTCCTTCATTCTTTAAATTAGCCCTTTTGAAATCAAAAACCCTATTCACAGATCTATTTTTGTTTATCCTTCCATTTAGTTTAAACTGAATTAGCCCATGATCGCTTGAACCAAGGTTGTCCCCTACAACCATTTCTTCTATGAGGTCTTCACTACTCACCAAAACCAAATCTAACATGACATCCCCTCTTGTTGGTTCAGCAACTACTTGGTGAAGGAATCCATCAGCTATCGCATCTAGGAACATCTGAGCCCTTTTATTATTACTAGCACTTGTCCTCCAGTCTATATCTGGGAAGTTAAAGTCTTCCATGATCACACAATTCCCAGTAGTATTTACTTCATTAAAAACATTATCTCTATCCATATCCTAATCAGTTCCCAGTGATCTATAGCACACCCCAAGCACTATCTCAGGAGAGACTCTAGTAGCTGTCTCCAGCGTTTTTATGGCAGCCTTTCAAGTATTCGAAGACTGCCATCATGTCCCTGCTTAATCTCCACTTTTCCAAACTAAACATACCCAGCTCCTTCAGCCTTTGCTCGTATGGCTTGTGTTCCACAGGGCCGCCCGGGGGGGGGGGCAAGAGGGGCAATTTGCCCCAGGCCCCGGGCTCCGCAGGAGCCCCCACGAGAGTTTTTCAGGGCCCCTGGAGCAGGGTCCTTCACTTGCTCGGGGGCCCCAGAAAACTCTTGCGGGGCCGGGCTCCGGAGCTTCTTCTGCTCCCAGTCTTCGCTGGCGGGGGAGTCCTTCCGCTCTGGGGCGGAAGGACCCCCCGCCATCGCATTATCGCTGAAGTGGAACCTGCCGCCGAAGTGCAACCCGGTCTTCGACAGTAATTCGGAGGCGGGGGGCCCTTCAGTTCAAGGACCCACCACCGAAGTGCCCCGAAGACCCGCGGCGGGGGCCCCCACCACCGAATTACCGCCAAAGAGCGGGCTGGACTTCGGCGGCGGGTCCCGCTTCGGCGGTAATTCGCTGGCGGGGGGCCCCCGCCGCGGGTCTTCGGGGCACTTCAGCGGCGGGTCCCAGAACAGAAGGGCCCCCCGCCGCCGAACAGGGCCGGCTCTAGACATTTCGCTGCGCAGGGGGTCCCCTGCCGCTTGCCGGTCCCACGGCTCCGGTGGACCTCCCGCAGGCATGCCTGTGGATGCTCCACCGGAGCCACGGGACCAGCAGACCCTCCGCAGGCACGCCTGCGGGAGGTCCACCGGAGCCGCCTGCCGCCAATGGCCCCAGGCCCCCGGAATCCTCTGGGCGGCCCTGGTGTTCCATCCCTTTGATCATCTTTGTGGGCTCACATCTGGATCCTCTCCAGTTTCTCTACACCCTTTCCATACATTGGTGATCTAAACTGGACAGTCCTCCAGCTGAGGCCTAACCAACACCAAGTAGAGTGGTACTGTCACCTCCCGTGACTTGCATGCTATACCTCTGTTAATGCAACCTAAAACTGCATTTGCTTTTTTTTGTACAGCATTGTATTGCTGACATCTCCATGTATTTAGCTCATGCCCATCACTATGGTACCCAAGTGCCTCATATGGCAGGTTAGGATAGCCGTGCTCACTTTCAAGAGCCGTGGCCCTGGGGAGAAGACAGACACGAAGCTGATGGTTTTGAATCTGGGAAGTTTATTAAGTATTTATGCATTTGGAGCTGTGACAGTCCACGCCTCTAGGGTCAGGGCAGCGTGAGCTATTGGTCACAGTCCGTAAAGCCACCCTTCAGTGCAGGGCAGCATGGCCTAGCAGCCAGGGTCTATAGTGCCACCCTTTGCTGCCAGGCACCATGGCGTAGCAGCCAGGGTCTATAGTGCCACCCTTTGCTGCCAGGCACCGTGGCGTAGCAGCCAGGGTCTATAGTGCCACCTTTTGCTGCTGGGCAGCGTAGCCTAGCAGCCAGGGTCTATAGCACCACCCTTTGGTATAGAGCAGTGGGGCCTGACAGCCGATGTCCATAAAGCAACCCTTTGGTGTAGGGTAGCATGGCCTAGTGGCCAGAGTCTCTAGCGTTGGGGTGTGGCAGCCCCAGTAGGGGGGCCTGGGCCCACTCGACTCCACCAGGCCCCAACCCAGGGCCCTAAAAGTGGCATAGTGGCTTGCCACTGACTCAGCGGGGGTGGGGGGGTCCCTACCTAAACACGCTAAGCTTCCCCAGGCAGGAGGTACCACTCCGTCACCCTTCCTGGGTCACTTCCTATCAGAGTCTGTGCTGGGGTTTCCCATGAGACATCGGGTCCTCTGTGTTCGGCTGGGCCGTTCGGCTCCAGGGTTTCCTCCAGTCGCTGGGGTGCATGTGGGCCATGGATGGCTTCAATTCCCAGCACGCTCAGAGGCTGTGGCTGGCCCTCCACAGGCACTTCCCAGGCAGCCTCCAGCCCAGAATGAGCTGGTCTCCCTCCCTTTATACTACTAGAGCACTTGGAGCATGCCCAATCTTGCCGGGGGTGGGGGGGGAAGGGTGGGACTTCCGCTGTCACTACCTGGGGCTTAACCCCATCTGGCCTAGTGCGGGGTCCGCTTACCCTGTCACAGGAGCATATTTTGTTTCTTTTAAAAATCAGGGCCTACGTCTTCAAACCTGCATACATGAAGTTAGACTCCTAAATCCAGATTTAGGCTCCACGGCTAAAATCTTGGCCCCAGCAAATCACCCACCCACTTCAGTGGGGCCAGGCTGTCATCCTAGACGCTAATTCCAGGCACCTGCGTTTGAACATGTTGGTCCATACATTTAAAAGCAAGCCCCTGTCCTGTGTTCCAAACAGCACCTAAGCTACTCCGCCCAGAGAGACTGTAACATGCCAGGGAGATACAGGATGGTCATTTCTGAGGTTTGTTGCCTTTCTGCATGTCAGTTGTACCCAGCAAGGCTTTTAGTTAGTTTCCCTCTCTGCTTCTCACCCACTACCCCAAGGCTGCAATGTCTGGCCTGTAAATACTGCAGAGATGCACTGAAATCCCTCCAAAAACTGTGCTCAGGCTCAGGGAGATACGTTCTTGAGGCCATGCACTCATTTCCGCTACAGCCTCACCAACCCCCGACGCTCAGAAATTGTGAGCTCAGCCTCCAAATCCGGAGATTAGCTTTAAAAAACCAACATGATTCCTAAACATAATCCAATCCAGGCTCTTTGCATTGCCTTCTGGTTTCTGAGTTTTTAAGGAGCATGCTGGTCCCATTTTTAAGCTTCTCTCTGCAACCATTAGGACTAGAAACTCATTTATTTTTCAAGGAAAGCTGAGACTGTCACATAATCAATAGTCTCCAGTTGCTGGGTTTTAAGTAAAATAGCTGCTATCCACAAGCTTTGCAATGAAGTGGTGAGATTTGGCAACACTGCTATTAACATGAGGTCTTTTAAAGGTAGGCTGGGGCCTCCGCTCTGGGCCAGTGCTGCTCCAAGGAGCTGGCTTCATTTTGCACTTTAGATCATTTCTCTTTGGCATCTCCCTACTGAAGCAAACAAGGATCAGCTCTGTTCTCTTCAGCGATCGCTGCTGCTGAGAGAATCGCGACCAGTGGGGGAGCAATTCCCACTAACAAACATCTCTCTGGCATAAAGTGCACTTGTGCATGTAGTGCATCTGAAGCACACTTTGAAGTTACAGATTGACTCTCAACACCCACTTGCTTCCACACACACAAACCTGGGGAGCAGGAACGTCAGAGCCAGGATGTTTGCTTAGGCGCAGAATGAATCAACCTGCCAGGAGTCCCCAGAGGAATGTGTGGCTGTGAGTGAGACACTGACCTGTGGCACAGCTGAGAACAGCAGAGGCCCACAGCTGGTGCAGTAATGGACTCTGAACACATTTCTGATTAAAGTTTAACTTCTCGGACTCCTGTGGCTTCAGGATTCCCTCCGCTGCCTCTGTCCTAGGAGTGAAAGAGAGGGTTTATTAGGAAATGGATTGATTTAGTGTCAGGTGCTAGAAGATACACAACCTAGAGCCACAAGGAACTACTTCAACGATACCGAGCCAGGTTCATCCCTGGGGTATGACTGAATGCAGCGAAGTTATACCAGGGACGAGGTGTCTCTTCAGATACAATCCCCAGTCCTGGTTTCAGGTGGATTTGACTCCAGGCGGTTACAAACAGACATTGACATTTTAAAATGAAACCCTAATACCGGCGAGTCATTTAGCTTCCCACAGCTCCAGTCGACAGAGCAAATCGGTCTGAGACAGCTCCACAGAATGAGGGTGTACAATGAACGTGCTAAGATAGGTCAATCAGATTTTCCTGTAAGGCCTTTTATAGACAAAGCCTCATTGCTGTGGGGTAGGGACAGCCAGCAGAGTAACATGCTGAGACCAGGGCTGGTGCAAGGATATTAGGCGTCTAGGTGAAACTTCCACCTTGCGCCCCCTTCTCCCTCCCCTCCCCCTAGACCATTGCTTATCATAAACTTTCAAAATACACCCTTTTTAGTCATGTATATTTCCTTTCTTCATTATTTCATATACAAATTTATTACATTTTATTCTACCTTTAGAATATCCAATTATTGTTAATAAAATTTATAAAATTAGAATGGTGGATACTCCATCATACAACAACTGACAATATCAGTATTACAAATTTCAACAACCTACACATGCATATTCACACAACAGTGAGTTTGGATCCCGTGCCATGCCCAGGAGTCAGCGGTGGATCCCTGGGGAGACGAGTGGATCCCATCGGAGAGAAACCCCCATGCAGCTCTGAGGTGGACAGCTGGCCTGAACTAGGTCCTTTGTCTGATGTCCCTTGACCCTTTTTGCTTGGTGCCAGGGAGTCCCACTTTTTTGACTGCTTCTTGGGCACTGGCGAGGGGTGCGGGCTCTTGGGTGGGGCAGGGCTGGGGATGAGTTTGGGGTGCAGTCAGGCTGCCCCAGGGATGAGGCCAGAGAGGAGGACTCTCTCAGCTCTCTCTCTGCCAGCAGCAGTGAATTCTGGGGGAGGGGCCCCCCACTTCCGCCCCCACCCCAGTAACACACTCACACTGCACCACTGTCACTGCACGTGCTCCTAGGGCCCTTCTCAGGTCCAAGAAGCCCCTTGCCTCCCCGGTGGGTGGTGTTGGGGGGGTTGTTATCACATGTGTGCCTCCTCCCCTGCTACTGCCCCTCACTGTAGCCTCACTGGGGGTGACCCTTGCCCAGTGTGGGGCAGGAGCGATGACTGCAGGCAGGGGCAGAGGGGTGGGGCTGTGCTGGTGGAGGGTCCCGCCGGAAAAGAAAAGAGTCTGAGGGGAAAGGGCAGCCTGCCCTGCCACTAGTGGTTGAGGGGCACTAGGACCCTGCGGCAGCAGTTGATGCCACGAACAGAGCAGAGCGGAGCCAGCGTGGAGCTGCAGGAGAGAGGCAGGGAGGCTTCTGGGGCTGCGGGACACTCAGGGGAAGCAGAAGCATGGGGGCAGCAGGCTGAAACGCTATATAAAAAAAATGGGGGGGCACCGCTTTTTGGCACCCCCAAATCTTGGCACCCTAGGCAACTGCCTAGTTCGCCTAGTGGTTGCACCGGCCCTGGCTGAGACTCCTGAAGGATCTGACATAGCATGGAAAGGAGATAAATCCATACAGTAAGTGGCACACATGGTGTTTATTGGGCTCGTAAGGAAAGGCTGAGGCCCTGAAGTTTGCTGCTAATCACCTGCCATGTTTTATTGCTCAGGCTTTAAAGCTATGCACAAGGCAGAAATGTGCAACAATTACTCCTGGTGGAATTCTGCGCCACTGCACATGCACAGAATTTATGTCCCCCACAGATTTCTTTGCTTCTCCACAGAAAACGGACTTTCTGACGAGGAAGCAAAGGGAAGCCACAAGAGCAATCATGTGACTCTCCCCAGCAGTATGTTTCTGGTACCCAGGGCAGCCAGCAGAAAGGTAAATCACTGTGAGGCAGGGGGTGGGACTGGGGAAGACACGGCTGATGGCTCCTACCCTGCGTCGGGCTCAGCTGCTAGTCCTGGCTGGGCTGGAGAGGATGAGGCCTCCTCTTCCTTTACACAGCATCTGGGGCCGGGTCAAACCCATCCCCAGATTTCTCCCCCAGCTGTAGGAAGCTCCGCAAACTCCTACCCTGCCCTGCTTCCTACACCCATCGTTCCTTAGCTTCAGGGAAAGGAATCCTTCTACAGAGAGCTGCTCCCCCATCCACCTAAGCCCCATACATCCAGGCCCCCTCATACCTGACTCTCTTGCCAAGCTTCATCCCTCCACAGTCAGAACCCCTGATGAGCCCCACTCCCCCTGCACCTGGACTACCCCAACAAGCCACCCGTACCCGGATCCCCACCCCGAGCCCCAACCAGCTTCACCTGGATCTCCACCCCACTGAGCCCCACTCCCCCAGCATCTGGACCCCCCCACTGCCCCCCACACCCAGACTCCCCTGCCAACCTCTATCCCCCCATCCCATGCCCAGACACCTCACCCCCCCCGCTGAGCCCCAACTACCTTCACCTGGACCCCCTGAAGAGTCCCATTACCATTGAACCCAGAACCCCCAACAAGCTCCTGTGTATCCAGATCCCCCCGCCACCAAGCTGCTCACACCCAGATTGCCCCACACAGAGCCCTCTCAACCCACACCTGGATCTCCCCACATGAAGCCTTGCACACTTGAACTCTGCCATGCTGAGCCTGCCTGCCCACATCTGGTGCACCTGGCATGGAGCAGAAGAGCACTGGTGTGTTTCTGGGACAGGTCCGGTCCTTGCACCATGTCAGGGTTGGGTGCAGCCTCACTGCTGAGTCTGTGTTCCAGGGTGCAGCTGCACTATGATCTCCCACCTCTGTGCAGCCAGTGGCCTGTGTCCCCAATACCAGGCTGGAGCCTCCACATTTATTTGACAAATAAAATTTGCAGAATTTTAAAATATTGTGAGCAGAATTTTTATTTTTTTGGCACAGAATGCCCTCAGGAGTAAAAAATCAGGACTCCAGGTAATGCTAAGAAGTACTATAATTAGAACTACCCCTAAGGGGCACTCCAAGTGCCCAATGCCCACCCAGTGAAGACAGCCCAACTTCAATCCGAGTTGTAAAATCATCGCCTTAGGCCACAATGCAATTCACATCAGGTTCCCCTTCTCAGGAGCAGTGAAATGCACAGACAGAGCAATGGGTGCTTGGTACCAGTGGCAGCTCTGCCAGGCTCTCACTCTGCACCTCACTTGTCTGTTTAATAAGGAGGCTGCGTGAAAGTAGAGCCCTCAAGTAGGAAGGCTGGAGACAGCTTTAAATTGTTACCCCTCTGTGCAACGCTGGGCCCGGCTGCAGATAAGGAGCACTGCAGGCTCTCTGGACAGGCAGTCCCCAGCACTTTCCTATGGGAGACATGGGGAGCTTTTCCACAGGCTCTAATGGGAGCTAGATAAAGCCCCAAATAATCATCTGCTGAAAGTGAAAAAGAGCATGCCTATGTGTGCAGCACACATGTGCGACCGTGTCCCGGGCATCTGTGTAAATCAGCTTTACTACATTTAGATCCATCAGGTGTGTCCTGGCCACCAGGATTTCTAGGTGCCAAAGATAAGTATTTAGGTCCCCACGGCTGAGCCATAGTGCAGCACGTGAAGCAAAGCCACAGTGGGACATTTAGGGGAAGGGGCATTTTATATGCATGCAACTTCTCAGCCCTTGGCACTATGCCCTGACCAAAAGCAGCACCAGTCAGGAAAAGGTCAGTGTTACCTGCTGCCTGGAAATGGTATGATGCTCTATGCTGCACACCAGCCGTGGTGTGAGACGCTGTGCTCGCAGAATGGGGAAGGTGAGTCAGGAGGGGCCATGAACATTTGATTACTCACCTCTCGAAGATCTCCTGCTCCGCGTGCTGGGGACAAGGAGAGAGACAATCATAAACGCTGAAATTCTCATAAGAACATAAGAACGGCCATTCTGGGTCCGACCAATGGTCCGTCTAGCCCAGTGTCCTGTCTTCTAACAGTGCCCAGTGCTAGGTGCTTCAGAGGGAATGAACAAAGCAGGCAGTCGCTGAGTGACCCAGCCCTTGTTGTCCAGTCCCAGCTTCTGGCAGTTAGAGGCTATGGATATCCAGAGCATAGGTTTGCATCCCTGACTATCTTTGTTAATAGCCGTTGATAGACCTATTCTCCAAGAATTTAGTTAATTTTTTTTTTAAATCCAGTTATAGTTTTGGCCTTCACAACATCCCCTGGCAATGAGTTCCACAGGTTGACTGTGTGTTGTGTGAAGAAATGTTTCCTTGTGTTTGTTTTAAACCTGCTGCCTGTTAATTTCATTGGGTGACCCCTGGTTCTTGTGTTATGTGAAGAGTAAATAACAATTCCCTAGTCACTTTCTCCACATCAGTCACGATTTTATAGGCTCCATCAGATCCCTCCTTAGTCATCTCTTATCTAAGCTGAACAGCCCCCGTTTTTTTATTTTCTCCTCATATTTTCTTGAGGCCATGGAGTCATTTCTGTTTCAGCCTCACCAACCCCAAACACTCAGAAATCATGAGTTCAGCCTCCAAATCAGGAGATTAGCTCAGAAAGGACATGATTCCTAAAAATAATCAAAAGTGTGATCCTTTTATTGCCTTCTGGTCTCTGAGCTTTTAAGGAGCATTCTGGTCCCATTTTAAAGCTTCCCTCTGCAATCATTAAAGCTAGAAACTAATGTATTTTTAATGAAACCTGAGATTGTGGCAATCAAGAGTCTCAGATGTCTCCTTTTCATTTTTGCTGCCCTTCTCTGTACCTTTTCCAATTCTATCTTTTTTTAAGATGGGGCAACCAGAACTGCACGCAACATTGAAGGTTTCTGTGTACCATGGATTTATATAGAGGCATTATTATATTTTCTGTCTTATTATCTATCCCTTTCCTAATGGTTCTTAATATTGTTAGCTTTTTTGACTGCCACTGCACACTAAGCAGATGTTTTCAAAGGCCTATCCATGATGACTCCAAGATCTTTCTTGAGTGGTAATAGCTAATTTAGACCCCATCATTTTGTATGTATAGTTGGGATTATGTTTTCCGATGTGCATTAATTTGCATTTATCAATGTTTTCTTGCCCAATCATCCCGTTCTAGGAGATCCCTGTGTAACTCTTCACAGTCAGCTTTGGACTGAACTATCTTGAATAATTTTGTATCATCTGCAAACTTTGACACCTCACTGTTCCCTTTTTCCAGATCATTTAAAAATATATTGAACAGCACTGGTGCCAGTACAGCTCCTGGGGGGACACCACTATTTACCACTTTCCATTGTGAAAACTGACCATTTATTCCTATCCTTTGTTCCCTGTCTTTCAATCAATTAATGATCCATCAGAGAACCTTCCCTCTTATCCCATGACTGGTTACTTTGCTTTAGAGTCTTTGGTGATGGACCTTGTCAAAACTTTCTGAAAGTCCAAGTACACTATGTCCACTGGATCACCCGTATCCACATGCTTGTTGACAACCTCAAAGAATTCTAATAGATTAGTGAGGCATGATTTCCCTTTACAAAAGTTGTGTTGATTCTTTCCTAAAATATCATGTTCATCAATAGGTCTGCAAATTCTGTTTTCTATTAGTTTCAACCAATTTGCCTAATACTGAAGCTAGGCTTACAGGAGCCTTTTTTTTTTTTTTAAATTGGCATTGCATTCCCTATCCTCCATTTGGTATGAAGGCTGATTTTAGCAGTAGGTCACGTACTACAATTAGTAGTTCTGTAATTCATATTTGAGTTCTTGCAGAACTCTTTTATGAGCACCATCAGGTCCTGATGCCTTATTACTGTTTAATTTATCTGTCTGTTCCAAAAGCTCCTTTAATGACACCTGAATCTGGGACAATTCCTCAGATTTGTCACCTAAAAAGAATGGCTCAGGTTTGGGAATCTCCCTCAAATCCTCTGCAATGAAGACCAATGAAAATAATTTATTTAGCTTCTCCACAATGGCCTTGTGTTCCTTGAGAGCTCCTTTAGCACCTCAATCATCCAAAGGCCTCACTGACTATTTGGGTTTGTCTACACTGGCACTTCATCAGCAAAACTTTTGTTGTTCAGGTGTGTTAAAAAAAACACTCCCCCCCCCAAACAACAAAAGTTTTACCGACAAAAAGCACCAGTCTGAACAGTGCTTTGTCAGCAGAAGTGCTCTCCTGTCAGCGAAGCTGCTGACACTCATGGGCGGTGGAAGTTTTTTGTCCACAGGAGAGCTCTCTCCTGCCGACAAACAGCAGCTACACTGCGCGGCTTTTAGCAGTATGGCTGTAGCAGAACAACTGTGTCGCTAAAAACTGCATAGTGTAGCCATAGCCTTTGACAGGCTGTTAGTTTGTGTGTCTGTTGCTAGTTGCTCTTCAAATTCTTTTTTGGCCTGCCTAATTATACTTCAACACTTGACTTGCCAGAGTTCATGCTTCTGTCTAGTTTTCTCCCAAAGATTTGACTTCCAATTTTTAAATGTTGCCTTTTAGCCTCTAACCCCCTTTTACTCTGCTGTTTAATCATGGTAGCATTTTTTTGGTCTTATTATTTTGTTTTTATTTGGGGTACGTATTTAATTTGAGCCTCTATTATGGTATTTTTAAGTAGTTCTGTGCAACTTACTAGGCATTTCACTCTTGTGACTGTTCCTTTTAATTTCCATTTGACTAGCCTAATTTTTGTGTAGTTCCCCTTCTTTGAAATTAAATGCTACTGTGTTGGGTTTTTTGGGTATTTTCCCCTGCATGGATGTTAAATTTAATTACATTATGGTTGTTATTACTGAATGGGTCAGCACTATTCACCTCTGGGACCAGATCCTGCGCCCCACTCAGGACTAAATCAAGAATTGCCTCTTCCCTTGTGGATTCCAGGACTAGCTGCTCCAAGAAGCAGCCATTTATGGTGTCTGGAAACTTTCTCTCTGCATCCCGTCCTGAGGTGACACGTCCCCAGTCAATATGGGGATGGCTGAAATCTCCCATATTATGATGTTTTCTATTTTTGGAGCCTCTCTAATCTCGTGGAGCATTTCACAATCACCATCACCATTCTGGTCAGGTGGTCGGTACTATATTCTTGCAACTATGTACTCTTATTATCGAAGCATGGAATTTGTATGCGTAGTGATTCTATGGCACAGTTTGATTCATTTAGAGTTGTACTATATTTGGCCCTATGCTTTCCCACAGAGTGTCAATGCCCGACCAGCGTGACTTACTCTGTCATTCCTGTATATTTTGTACCGGGGGGGCCGTTAATTGTCATTGTTCTCACACAATAAACTCTCTCCCTGGGCCCTTATGCAAAGGTCTCAGTGGGTTTGGATCTTCCCAAGTCCTCTGTTCCCCTCACCGAGCCTGCCCCGGGCACAGACAGTGTCATAGCGAACAACGAACCCCTCACCCTCCCTGAAAATGGCTACAACTGCCTCCTGGGGATTGAGCCTGTGCTGCTGGCAATGCCCAAAGCAGGTGAATTGAAGTTCATGCAGCAGGAAAATCCGCCTGCCACAGGTATCCAAGGATCCTCTCCCCCAGCGTCCCTGATGGCTCCGTCTCCTGAGACCCACCCTGGTGCTTCTTCTACCAGCTGCTCTATGGCCTATCTAATGTGCCTCCCACAATGGTGTCCGAGACCCCTTAGTGCAGACCCCATGCAGTCAGGTATCTCCAGCAGGAGCCCTCCAGCTCCCCAGCCCCACATCCATCCTAGAAGGCTTCGTTGCAGCACTTCAGAGGTTTCCCCTCTCTCCTGCTGGCCTGGGTTGTGGGAAGCACAACTGTCCTTCCTGGGCCCTGTGGGAGAGCAGCCCCATCCCCCGCAGGAGCAGGGAGCTGCTCCATTGCCCATTTCCCTCTTCCCGGCTCAGGCTGGGGTGGGGCACATCCTCCAGTGCCTCTTGGTCTCCATTTCCCACAGGCCATCAGGGCTCTGCACGCTCAGACCAAGCGCAGGCCCAGCACAGTGTGGGCAGAGCATAGGGAGCTGCTGGTGGCTAGACACTGCGGTGCTGTGTGCAGGAGCCACGGGCTGGCACCGCTGCTCTCAAAAGCAGAGCTGGCTTGTCTGGTGTGAGGGAAACACGTGGGAGACCTCGGTCAGGGGTGAGGGCAACTCTGGAGCCAAACTCCTCGGTGCTCCGGGGTCTCCCGCTGCACCCAGCAGCCCGTTCCTGCTGCATCATTCCCTCAGCACCTCAGTGTGGGACCCCACCACTTGCACTTGTCAATGGCGTTCCCTCCCCCACTTCCACACGGAAAGGACATCCTGTGCTCGCTCAGAGGCAGCCCGAGCAGTAGTGATAAGAGGAGAGTCTGACATCATTAACAGAAATCTATTTCTGTGGGGCAGATGGACTGGCCCAGCCATTTCCACAGGCCGGGAGCTCCAGAACACGCTGTGCCTTCTGCACAACCACAATCTATCGATTTTTTTTAATCAAGAGAACTACTTTTTAACATACTGGCAACTACACAGCAGTGACGCCTCAGTGCATTTAAACCCACAGGAAGCGCAGCTCTTTAGTACAGTCATTACAGCCCCCCCATCAGCTGTCTGACTCATGGCGTTTCAGATGCTTACTGCAATTGTACTTTGTCCCCACAGTCTGTCCCAGGCTCCCATCTCCTCAGGGAAAGGCCTGAGACCTGGGGGTGATGACAGCTCCGGAGAGTTGTTGTTTCCAAACCAGACATCATTCTGTTATCAGCCAAACCTCACATTTGTATCAGCTTTCTCATTATGGAGCCTGCATTAATTGGCCAAAGTAAATTCAGGAAGATTTCTTTGCACGGTGTGTGGTCAATTGGTGGCATTTTCCATTGTGGGGGTTAGAGAATCCTATCCCAGGGCCGGACAATTCCAGGATCAATCATACTTGTAGTTATACTTATGGTCGGTGTGTTCATCTCTCCTGCTTCAGGCCATAGTCTGAGCACCACAGAGCCAGGAAGGAAAAGACAAACACGCAGCACTCGTGAGTAGAGCACTGCAAGACCCTTCCTCTGACACATCCAGTAGGGTGACCAGATAGCAAGTGTGAAAAATTGGGACGGGGGTTGGGAGCGTAATAAGCTTCTATACAGGAAAAGCCTCAACTATTGGGACTGTCTCTATAAAAACGGGACACCTGGTCACAGTCACATCAAGTGTCAGCTCCTGCCAGAGACCAACCTCTGACCCAGTGTGGAAACATTTACAAGCCTCACACTGCCACCAGGGCCGGCTCTACGATTTTTGCTGCCCCAAGCAAAAAAAATGTTGGCCGCCTCCCCATCCCGTCGATTTAGAGCATCTTCATTAAAGCGCTACAGCGGTGCAGTTGCACCAGCACAGAGTTTAAGTGCAGACCTGCCCGGAGCTGTTTAAAATCAACAAAGAACTAGAAAAACCCATGAAAAACCATGTACCAGCCTTCTCCGTCTCTGACTCCCGAGCCCAATCCTCAGCTGCTGAGGCACTGCTTGGGCCCCTGTGGCCCTACCTGCTTGCAAGGGAGAATAGGCAAGGGGGAAGCAATGCAGCAGTGCGTGCTGCTCTAGCCCACCATCCAAAGGATGGTGCATCCCCGAGCTTGGATGACAATTCTGATATTCTACCATCACCCGCAGTGAGGGGAAGACCAGTGGGAGCATTTCAGTAGCTCCCTCACCTGTTCCTAGCTCTTACGGGGCAGCCACATTTCTCTGGTGATGCCAGCCAGGTGACTCCCTGGGTAGCCACAGCTGCTTCCCAGGAATGCAAACCCAAGTCTCTCTTGAACTCTGGCCTCCTTGTTGTCAGTGCAAGAAGCTGCCGAACTGCTGCGCTCAAGAGTCATCAGCTACAGTGAGAGAAGCCTGGCTGCAGGCTAGCCCGGTTCCTCAGTACAGGACTGGGGTACTTACCACCAGGCCGTGGTCATCCAGGTTGGTGATCGTATCCACTAGGTAGGTGCGGAGGGCAGCCAGTTTCTGCAGGGACTCGGTCCAGTGAGCTCGCTGGGTCAGGATGCTCTGGTGAGTCCTCTCCTCCTCCGTGTGCACCTTCTCTAGCAGTCGCTGCTCTTCGTTCTCACACACATTTCTCACAAAGATCAGTCTCTGGATCACCACTTCCCGGGCCCAGCTGGCCGCACTCTGCCACAGCAAGGACAGGGAGAGGTGTCAGGCGCCCCTGCCTCAGCTCAGCAAGCACTACATGCAGTACCACTGGCATGCTGGAAAGTTACCACCAGAACTGGCTTTCAGTGCACTCTAATGCTGAGTCAATCCACCTGAAACCACTGGGATTAAAGTGGTGTAAACCAGCGTGAGATTGGAACCAGGCCGCTCTACCTACCAGCTATGGTGTTTCTAAGGCATTAGCTGGTATTGCCATGGCTACTAAGTGCCAACTTGACACCCAGCAAGGCCCAAAATTTCAGCTTCATACAAAAACCAAGTTTTATACCAGGGAAACGATCTCATGCTGATGAGCCAAAGGGCCAGCCTACAACTCATGGTGCAGGATAGCAGCTCTGGCTCCCTGCAGCAGCCCCTCTGGACTCAACTCACATTAGGAAGGGTTTGCAGGATTAGGCCTGACAGCTGCCGTTCCCCTCACCCCCCTACCCGCTCCTATTCACTCAGCAGTGGGTCTGCTTCAACTGAAGCATGTCTGTGCAGTCTTTGCAGCCCAGCCATTGCAGGAGGGCAGGAGAGGCTGGAAGTGAACTGACTAGAAACAAAACTGAAACTGACTAGCCTTTTATTGAAACACAGGCACCAGCAGGGAACCGGGAGAAGTTAGGGTCATTGAAATGTTCAAAGCCATTATTGCTAACACAGGCCTGGTCTACGTTAGAAAATTAGATCGGCATAACTACATCGCTCGGAGAACTGGAAAATCCACACCCCCAAGTGGCGTCGTTAAGCCAATCTAAGTCCCTGTGTAGATAGTGCTAGGTCGATGGAAGAATTCTTGGGGAGGTGGATAACCCAGGCTGATGGGTAATAACGTCTACACTGTAGCATTACAAGCATAAACATACTCACAGAATATTTACACTGAAATAGCTGGCCAGATTCTCAGTTATACTACGGCCACTTTCCCCTGCTCACTGGGCTTTAAAATCAATGTAGGATGACACAGATGCTGCCAGAGAGGTGTAACGTGGCCTCGGCGAAAGGGAGAAATAGGCCTCGTATTGTTATCCTGATACAGTCGCTTTAAAGGAAAGCACTGCCCGAGGGAGGCACGGGAAGCAGCACCAGCTGAACTGAGAGATGAGCATATACAAGAGCAGACTTCAGGGTTCGACTCCCAAGCACACCCCCAGAACCCAGGCCAAGGTCATCTACAGAAGGATGGGGCAGCAGAGAGGGTGTTGGAAGCAGTGCAATGTGTACAGTGCATATACTCAGCTGGCTGCCTCACAGAGTAGAGTCGGTGTTTATACCGCAGGAGACCAAGCAAAACTGTCTGTCCATTATGGGGGATGGTCAGGTAGAGAGAAGGGCCTAAATAAAATCAGTAACCAAAGAGTAAAGCCATCTCAGCAACCCCGGGCAGCCAACACTAATATTGCTGAGTGGGGTTTTGTTCGCCTGTGAGAAGCAGGCTGCACTAGAAAGCTCAGGTCCACATTACCGTGCCATGGAAAGAAAAGAGAATTACCAGAGCACTTTGGTTCTTCCCTGGCAGCACCTCAGCCATGTATTTGGTGATGGCAGCACTCTGCAGCTGGAGCTTCTCACACTGATCCACAATTTTATTCTGAAATACAGAATCAGAGCTCTGGATTCACAGCCTCTCTCGGAGCACCCTCTGTCATCGGGCACCATGAGCGCTCAGCTTTTAGAAGTGCTGTACTCATATAGTGTCCTTCACTACAGCATGGGCTGCACGAGGTCCCCGGGAGCTTCCGGCTCTCAGCCCCATTGCAATCAGCTGCAAGCACACCCCAGCTTTACACAAAGAAATGAATCCCAGATTTGTAACAAAACCCAATCCTTGCCTGAAAAAGTCACAAATGGGCTAAAATACCCCTAAAAGTTAGCAGGGTTTAATCATATGACAATCCACCTTGGTAAGACCTGTCCTGGACTTCCGATTGCCAGCGATAGGATCTGTGTGAGAGGAAGAGGTGGAAGGAAGGGAGAAACGGTTACATGCAGATCACCTAGGCCAGATTCTCCTGTCATGCTCTGGTTCCTTTACATCACTCTGGCATTGTGAGGAGACAGAACCTCAGTGGAAATGGTCTCTGGGATGATCCCTGGCATAATGGCTTTCTCCACATAGCAGAGTTGCCAGAGCGGCTTTAGCCACCTCCCTAGCCACTGGCATAGTGTGTGCACAAGGGGAGAGTGCAGGCATGGCCAGATCAAAATAGCTCCTGCTATTCTCAACTGGTATGACTTTGGAGGGCTGTTGCAGCCAACCATAAATTGAAGCAGTCCTGGGGCTGCTCTAATTTGTGCTATGAATGGGCAGCCCAATCATAGAATGCTAGGGTCAGAAGGGACCTCAGTCATCTAGTCCAACCTGCTGCTCAAAGCAGGACCAATCCCCAGACAGATTGTTGACCTAGATCCCTAAATGGCCCCCTCAAGAACTGAGCTCACAACCCTGGGTTTAGCAGGCCAATGCTCAAACCACTGAGCTATTCCTCCCCCTCCCCAAGCTAGGGAGTGTAAAACCACCTTTGCTCCCTCCTGCAACAAGCACAGTTTAGCCAGAACAGACTTTGAGCCATAGTTTTGCCTTTGAAATCTGTCATTTCCCTTGGCAATAGGACAATTCCTGTGTGATTGCTGGGAACCAAACCTGTCACTTGGGTTTACATGTAAAAACCAAAGCCCACAGACAGGAACAAGGAGGCGTTTACACTTTGTGTTATTTTGATCTAGCCTGAAATTCCCAGGGTACTGCAGAGAGCGCCCAGGCCCAGATTCCTGCGCACCTGCTTGCTCCTCGGGAGCATCCTGCCAGGGGCTGATATGACCAGACCGGCAGGGGTAGCTCACAAGCTCTCCTAGTCCCATTGCTCACTCCTGAAGATGTGTAATTGGTCACCTAAGTCACACGGTATTGTTTCTGCTCTCTGATTGGATGGCTGAAACTTTTTTTAAAGAGGAGATTGAGGAGCCGACCACTTTCCAGGGTAAGTGTGTAGGGGAGGAGTGGCCGGTGCTGGCCGCTGTCAGGCTTCACGGTTACACCCCAATGCGGGGAAGGTAACCCCCGTGTGTGCGCCGTCAGCCCCTGGCCCGTGCGCCCCGCAAGGGAGGCCAGGCCACGGGAGCGGCTGGGCAGGCTGGCTCGGCTCAGGCAGCGCTTGGGTGGGCGCGATCCCTGCACAGAGCTGTCCCTGCCCCGGGGTGCTCCCCCTCGGCCGGGCGCTCGCAGTGACCCAGGCTGCGCCGAGCCTCCAGCCTAGCCCAGAGCCGAAGGGGGACCCGGCGGCCTGTCTCCCAGCACGCGTCTGCGCAGCGCCTGGCACACCCCGGCCCTGCCCTCACCTGGGCGCTCAGCGCTACAGTCACATGCGGCCAGAGCCCCGAGGGACGTCACCCCCAGGGCTGGGGAGTGGCCCCACGGCAGCCCCCCGCGCTCACGGGCAGCGCCGGCTCCACCGCCGGACTCTCCCCGTCAACCGTCCGGCCCGAGTCCTTGCCACGTCCGGGCAGCCTGCGGGGGAGCGCCCGGAGGGGATCCAGGCCAGCGGCGCCCCGGCCCGGCCCCGCTTACCCGCAAGTCCGCAGCCTTCGCTTCCAGCGCCGTCACGCGGTGGCCGCGGCAGCCGCCCAGCCTGGCGCACTGGCCGCAGACCGGCCGGCGGTGAGCGGCGCAGAACCAGCCCAGCTCCAGCCCGTGCTCCGGGCAGCTCTCCCCGCCCAGCCCCGCAGCGGGCTCGGGCTCCGGCTCTGCCCGCCCGGCGCTGCCGCCGGCTGCCCCCGCCTGGCTCCGGCTCCCCAGCTCCGCGCCCGGCGGTAGCCCCGTCCCCTCCTGAGCCATCGGCCCCCGCTCGCGGCAGGACGGGGCCGGAGCCGCTCCCGGGCGGACACGGGAGCTGCTGGGAGCGGGCGGCACCTGTCTCAGGTGCGGGGAACTGAGCGGCGGGCGGGGCTGGAGGGGAAGGTGACGGCAAAGGTGGAGCGAACCCGCCCTGCGCGCACAGCCGAGTGCTGCACACAGCCCTGCTCGCGAGCGAGCGAGCTCACACACACACACACACACACACACACACAGCCCTGCTCGCGAGCGAGCGAGCTCACAC